>NW_021319301.1:183277-291571 GCF_001605985.2 Dendrobium catenatum | reverse complement strand
CCTAAGGTACATAATTCACAGCATACCACACATGCATTGTATTCTACTTTTCCTAAGAAGGGACCCAAACTAGGTTGGGTTCCTAAATCTGACTGTTGTTGAGTTTTGCATGTGTGCTCTCACCAAAGACCTCGTGGGAGCATAGGATAATTGGACATATGGAGGCTCGCAGCTCAAAATTGCTTAAACTTGCTGCTTCATAATTGAAATGTTTTTTCTTTAATTAGTTTTGTATTATTTTTGTTGTGTGCTAGCTTTGTTTTGTTCTAGATTGTTTTGGTTTCATTTTGCTTTTTATGTTTGATTTTCTATATGTTGTTTTTAAGCATTTAGAATTTGGAGATTTAAAACCATTAATTATCATATCTAAATCAATTAAAGGGAGAAACAATGTTGATGGTTTTCCTCCCTCTAACCTCTTTTAGTGCATAATTTTCTTTTCTAGACAAAAGTCTATCTCATATTTACAACTGATTTTTGAAACTAAGATTCTTCTTATCTTGTTACAATAATCTATCTTGTGCATAATATCCAAAGTCATTATATATCTTTCAAGTTAAATGAAATCTTGCCATTGCATTTATCACATGAATATGATTTTGTTTTGTGGATTGTTCTTCCCTATGTTAGAGAGAGAGCTCCTATTCTATAATATTTGGAGGATATACTCACAACTAAGATACTTTTTAAGGGTTTTTGTTAAAGAACTTTTAGCTTGCAAGAATTAAAAAGGAAAGAGGCCAATGACGCCAAATTGAAAAGGAAAAATATATACACAAATGTGTATAAAAAATCAAGATGCTCAAAGAGCCAAATCAAAGATACAAGAGGCATAAAATGAGCCCACTAAATACAAGCTATTATCTCTTTTCTAAACTCTTAAAACTTAGAGAACTCATTGGTTATCTGATGCTTTCAAAGGCTTGATTTCAAATTCCATGATTGAGACAAATTACTTTGGTATATTATTTATAAAATATTTTCTTTGTAACCAAATTTTGATTGAATCTTATTTTTACCCAGTAAAGTTTTTTCTGAATTAGATCTTTTGTTTTTAAAAGGACGATTATTGCTCTGAAAGAAGTCCGGGCTAGGGATTAACAAGATCGGATATTCTACCTTTTTCAGTTTTTTGATTTGTTAAACTCTTTGATCTTTTAAATCTCTAAAATTTAATTGTTCGAGAAATTTTTTCATATGGATTCTTTGCTAAAAAAAAAAAAAAAATTTGTTTGCTATTTCTTTTTTTCCCTCCTCCTTTTTCATATGTCAAAAGGGGGAGAAGTTTATGATGGTTTTACACTTGTCGATCCCGTAATTTTACTACTGATTATCTTTGTAGCATTTTGCCATCATCAAAAAGGGGGAGATTGTTGCAAATCTATTTTCATGACTTATGTTTTGATGATTGACAAATACTATTGATTCTCTTTGACTGCCTGTTACTTCTAACTTTTCAGGAATTGAAGATCGGATGAACAAACGAAGCCAGCTCAATATTCGTAGGTTTCGGGTTGAGTCAGTATGTACTTTATTTTTTCTCTTCTCGAGTCTATTTGTAATATTCAAAGAGACTGGTGCTAAGTAACCCTACACACACACTTGAGAGACTTAGAATTTCTATTTTTACTCATATCAGTCAGGATGATATTTACATCGTCCTGGTTGATCTGGCTTAAAATAGAAAATTTAAACAAAGATTCTTAATTAAGGCAGCCGTCATTAATAGATCGTCATGGACGATACGTGTATCGGCCAGGATGATAAGCTCAAAATAGAAAGAAATTGCCGCCATAAACAATTAAGGTATTATATATTTTTTGGTAATCGGCCAAGACGATCTTGTATCGGCCTGGATGATATTCATAAATTATGACTTAATTGATCAGACAATCAAGGAAGTAATTAAGGATGATTGATACGATCATATCAACCTGGACGATCGCAGGATCGGCCAGGATAATCTATTCAAAAACCTTAGTTAACTTCTGGACGATCTGGATCGGACAGCTTGAATTCAGGGCGATGCTCTGAACGATTTTCCTCTGATTTGAACTAATCGGCCGGGACGATCGTGAGATCGTCTTGGATGATCAAGCTAATTTTAAATCATCCAGTTTGCATTCAGGGCGATGCTCTGGCCGATCTTATGAGATTTGTACTGATTGGCCAGGACGATGTCCATATCGGCCTGGACGATATTGTCGGCAACTTGCAATTAATGAGCTCCTTTGAAGCTCTTCTATTTAAGAGATCTTGTTCAATGTTTTGAACAATCTTTTGCTGCTGCGTTGACCTGAGTTTCTTGCTTCCGCACTTTTAATTCCGCATTTATTTTTGTGGTGTGATTTTGGTTTATGTGATTTTTGTTCTTTGTGAAAAGAAAATTTTAAAATACCAATTCACCCCCCCCTCTTGGTTAGCTTGGGCCAGTTCTATAGGGCTTAACATCCCTAACGAACTTTCAAGTGGTATTAGAGCACTTTCTAGTGTCATCTAAGCACCTTCACAAAATGCCATCAAATTTCTACAAAATACAAATATTTTCAAATGTCAAAGTCGCCTCGATGATGACTGTGTTGAATGCTAATCTCAACTGGAGGGGACTTCAAAGATTTAAACTACCCCCACATTTCAAAATTAAATCATATTTGGAACAAAATCTCGATAAATGTTACAATATTCAAATAAAATTTATTATTTTAAACTTAAAGAAAAAATCCATCAATCATCCACAAACATTTGTTAAGGATGATAAATTTCAGAGTAACTTCAACTCACAAAGTGCAAAATGTCTAATTGAATGTATTATTGTGATTCATTCTCAAATGATTTCTTGCCTGCATGGATGTGGCATGTGCACTCTAACCAGGTGATTTTACTATAAAATAGCACCACTATATCACGGTCACGGTCAAAGCCCGTATGTTCTCCAATGGTTAAAATCCCCTTGAGTAATGAATCATAGGGTGCACTCAATAAGGCACAAAGTTTTTTGTTAGCTAAGGTTGACTAAAATTTGTCTCCTTAAACAAGCATCCACCCCAAGT
The DNA here is from genome assembly GCF_001605985.2 of Dendrobium catenatum. Taxonomy (NCBI): domain Eukaryota; kingdom Viridiplantae; phylum Streptophyta; class Magnoliopsida; order Asparagales; family Orchidaceae; genus Dendrobium; species Dendrobium catenatum. The sequence goes on along the minus strand of NW_021319301.1, from coordinate 288,521 downwards.
CTATAAGGTACACTGGGACGAAGTATCCCATGGCTTCCGACAAGGAACCTTCTTTCAGGTTGGGTTGACTACCTTCTCTGACTAAGTATACTAGGGACACGATGGCCCAAGATGACGGAATCATGGGATCTTGATCGGGCTCATCATCATTCCCCCCACCAACCGTTTTAAGTATAAAAATAATAAATTTATAAATCTACATAAAAAAAAATCAGATGTTTCTACTATATGCTAGGTATTTCATACCTACTTAATGACTAGCTTTAATCGAAAGTGCTCTCTCATATGGGAGGGGTAATTAACCATAGGTGCTTGCGCCAATGGAAAACCTAGAACCAGATTATAAAGTCACAAAATGAGGGTGAAATCTCTGGGTAGTGCTTTATCCCAAAGTTAATCTGCCTTCTGAAAATTTGACCTGAAACATCATTAAAACTCTCCTACGCAGGGGAGGCCGGGGCCGAATTTTTGTAGCCCATAAGAAGTTTGGGCTTCCTATGAATACTCTTGATTAGAATAATGATATAAATTTTATTTTGGATTTTTTGAGAAGTGATATAAAAGGAATGATGTTTTAATTTCAAGTGGGATTATATCAACTTTAAGCACTTTTTTTTAGGCCAAATGATGAAATATAGGTAGCACGTTGGGATTTTAAAAACTATTTAGAAGTTCCCAGGCCTATACTATGTTGGGCTTTAAATTTGGATGTTAAAAAGCTTAGGTTTGAGTTGATCTGTTATTAGAAATTTGGGATTAAATTTCCAATGTTTGGGACTTAAGATTTTGGGTCATCAAAATCTTGATCTAAGTTTGATCATTACATTGTAACGATGCAAACCTAACTAACAAAATATAATTATGGAATTACATCGTCCTAAATTAGAAAGCCTGTTAAACCACCTAAGTGCTTTAGAATCTTGAATTCAGTCTTATGAAAGATGAGCTTATACTTAGTACAATTAAATCTTAATTAATTTTAATTGATTTCTAATACAATGCATGTTAATTTACCTTATATGTTAATATGACATGTTATTTACTTTAAAAATAAGCTTAAAATATTTTTTTCCTAGAGATGGATAATATATTTGAGACAGAGTTGAACCCTAATAAGTCTGGTGGTCTGCTATGACCCGCAGGTAGGGAGGTGCCTAATAAGGAGAGAAGATAAATATGTAATAATGAAGAACCCATGACCTTCCTAAGCTTACTTCTTAGGAACATTGGGTGAGCTCGAGTGCCCTATTCAGCCCTCTCCATTGAGTTTGGATGGCCGAGATTTCTTAGGAAGACCCCCTAGAAGGCTTCCAGTTGAAGGGGACAACAAGAGAAAGTTCCGTGAGCTAGATAGAGGTGAGCTCAAGCTGAGAAAGGACAGTCTCTAGTTTATGTGAAGGGGGGACACTAGGGATTGACTTCACCTATTTTGGCTACCTCCATCCATTACCTAGGAGAGGTTTTAGTTGGAAGGTGTTTGGAACATTTTTGAACCCAATGCATGGGTCAATTGGGTATGCTGAAGTCCAATTGTGCATTGTAGCTTTGGAAGGCAATTCCTAAGAAATTTGGGTGAGCCCAACCTACAGTCCAGCTATCCCAGGGTCTGGGATGACCATGGTAGGTGCATGGGACCTAGGGTAACCCAATGTAAGTGTTATTTTGGCTTGGGGAAACCTAGGTTGAAAGTTGGTTCAATCTAAAGTGATTTTAGTCACTTTGGGTTAGCCCAATTCACAGTCCAAGTGGATCCAAGGGGTGATCCACTAATGATAGGTTGTTTGGATCAAATGAGACCCAGTACAATCCTTGGTTTGTTTTTAATTGGTTTATGTTAGATTTTAGCTCAAGAGAACCTCTCTTGAACATTTGGTTTAGCCATGTGGCTAGCCCAAGTGGACCTACGTGTTGGGTTTACTATGGATGGGTCATAGGGACATATTGAGTGATTCCAAGGTTTTAAAGCTTGGGTTGGTGATGCTTAGAGCATTAGATTTGAGTTAGGTTTATGTTTAGGATTAATTTGGTCAACATCGTTGAATTGGTCAACAAAGCTTGACCAAAGGTTAGGGTTAGGTCCAACAAGTTCAAATTGATATTTTCCACTCAATGGAGGTGGTCCTATGCAATAGGGAGATCTTCTTGCATGAAATATATATTTGAACCTTTAAAGGGGTATTTTTTCAACTATGATTGATTTGGTCAACCACAATTAACCATGGCTTGAGTTTAGGCTCATTCACTTCCAAATGACATTTCAAACTTATTGGAGAGGTCTCATTCTAAGAGGAGGTCTCTAAGTTCATAATGTATATTGAATGGCTTAAGGGGCCTTTGGGTTAATTATGGTTAACTTGGTCAACCAAGGTTGACCAAGGCTTGGGTTTGGTTTAGTACACCACAATTGATATTCGAAATGCATTGGAAGAGTTTCAAAAGGTTACAATGAATGAGTCATGCTGAAGTTTGTGATAAGGTTTGATTTAGGGGTTTTTGGGGTTTTGGGTTCAAGTGGTCCAATGGTTAACCATGGACAATCAAAATCTACCAAAAGCTTATTTTTGGGTTTAACATGTCATAAAAAAGATCATGAGCATGTTCAAAGGTTTTGGGGAGGTTCTCTAGGTTAATTTTCACAAGATGCATGATCCTGTGGCATGGGCTATAATTGTTTGAAGGTTTTATGACATTAGAAAATAAATTCGGTTTTGGGGGTTAGAGAGCTTGAATTACTCCCAAATTTTGAGGTTGACCCTAGGGCATGTCTAATCTTATGTAGTTGAAAAAACTTGATCCCAAGTTCATTTGGTTTGGTTTTGAGATGACTGAAAAACCACTCGAAATAGTTTATGAGAAAAGGGATTTTAGCCTTGACTTTTGGTTTGAAATTTTGGATTTGTCATCGATTTTAGATTAGGTTGATTGTATTTGATATAATCATCTCATTGATAATCATTTAGGTAATTGTTATTGATACAGTGGGAGGGGTCAAATGATAGACATTAGGTGACCACCAATTGAAGGGATTTGGGTTTAATTTGGGTTGAATTTAATCCAAGTTTGGATTGAGTTGATTTTGAATTTGATTTAGTTAAACCTCATAAAAAATGTGGTCAACAATATCATTTCCATAGTTTTTCGTTTATTCTCGACCATCACAAAAGCAATAGTATAAAGCATATTATTGCTATATAAGAATTCATATCAAGTAATACTCCTAAATACTTTGGTTTCAAATGACAAGCATGAAGTCCTATTAGATGCATATAGATAGTAAGGAAACCATCATTGAAGATCTTTACGTTAACATAAAATATCTTTAAGGAATAGTCAAGAATATTATATGTTTATGTGGTATGTGAACTCAAAATTCTATTAGTAAGATCTTATCTAAGTATAAGTACCTACATGTAGGTATTTCTTACCAATTTAAATATGATACCCCTGCTCTTATAAATATCATAACTTCATATATGTTAATGATAATTTTATATTTGGTCTTTAAGTCATCCCAATAGTCATCCAAAAAAGCTTTCCACGCTTGGGTTTTGCTTGGGCTCCGGCGATTTTTCGACAATTTTGCGGCTCCTCTGCTCCGTCTTCTCTCGTTCCTTCCTCCATTCTCTTGTGTGCTTGGCTCGGTTTATTAGGTTCGCTCTGGCCTTTTGGCCTTTGTTGATCTTTTCTCCTCATGGAGAAAAGTACGACCCTCCCATCGAACGATGTGTGGGGTGCGCCGCCAGCGAACACGGGTGTTCCAGTGAATGGTATGACTGGATCTGTTGCCACATCTTCCACATCTCGGTTGTTTCGTGATGTTCTTGCGTGATCTTCCCAATCTCCGGTAATCTCTTTTACCAAATCTAATGTTAAAGGTGTTCCGACCCTCTTAATGTCGGAAGATGACATCTTAAAACTGGCTAGTCCATTTCAATTTACGTTGGTTGGTAAGTTCTCTGTGAAATGTCCGAACCTTGATGCGAATAGAAATTTTTTTGCTAAGCTTAAATTATCTGGCAATTATTATATCAGTTTGCTCGATGCTAGACATGTCTCTATACAGTTAGCAAATGACCTCGATTATAGCCGTGTTTTCTCTAGGAGAACTTATTACATTCTAAACTGCCAAATGAGGTTGTTAAAATGGACACCTTTCTTTGATGTCAAAGAAGAATCGCCCATTGTTCATATATGGATTTCTTTTCCTAATTTAAGGCTGCATTTTTTTAATACTCATGTGCTACATGATTTAGGATCAATTTTTGGAAGACCCTTGCAAACTGATCAGGCCACGACCAATAGATCACACTACAAGAAAAATGTCATTTTTCGGCAGACATTTACGCCAGAAAATTGGCCAAAATCCGTCGGAAATTAGCATTTACGGCGGATTTCCGGCGGAAATATTTCCGCCAGTTTGATGCGCGTCGAAAAAGGTCTTCCGACGCTTAATAATTTGACGGAAACATTTCTGGTGGATTTCCGATGAATTTTTTGCTGGAAATACATTTCCGGTGGATATTTTTTACACCGGAAGTTCAAGAAAAAATAAAAAAAAAAATAAATCGCAAGTTTTAAGCACCCGATCTCCCGCTGCTCAAACTTTCGCTCATCCCAAGCTGCCCAGCCCAGCCCAGCGAGCCCAACCGGTTAATTTATTTTATTTAATTTATTTTATTATAATTTAAGTTATTAAATTCAATAATTTGAGTTATTTTTTAAAATATAAAATATTTAATTTAAATAATTTAATTTGCAAAAAGTTATTTAAAAAAAACTTATTTTTTTAATTTCCGTCAGAATTCCACCGGAACTTGCTTCGAAAAAAATTCGTCGGAAAAACAATCAAAAAATATGTCGGAAATTGGTTGAAAAATTTCCATCAGAAATCCGCCGGAATTTCTGAAGAATTTAATTCCGCCGAAAATTTTGCCGGAAATGAGCTGTTTTCCTGTAGTGTCAAGACCCTCGGTTGCTAGGGTTCTTGTGGAAATCAATATTACTAAGAAGCATCCTAAAGATATATGGATTGGTTCTGAAAATTTTGGGTATTTACAAAAAGTTGATTTTGAAAAATTTCCATATTTTTGTTTGCATTGTAAGATTCATGGTCATGCAATACAAGACTGTTTTGTTGCTCACCCACATCTTAAAAAGAAGATTGCGGGTCCCAAAAATATGACTAATATGGTCGATGAAGGAACTAAGGTGATGGAAAATAATGTGGAATTGAAGGGTTATGATTTCATTCCTCCGCAATATAAGCCTCAATACAAGGAAAATGGCATAGAGTCCACTTCTCTTGATACCAATAATGGAACCCAGACTTTAATAGAGGAAAATAAGGAGGGAGAAATGAATTTTTTTAGAGGTGAGAATGAGGTGATACTGGAAACCAAAATTGCTAATGAAACTGTTGATGAGATGCAAGAGGGAGATGCTTTCTCTCCTAATTTGGTTAAGGAAAATAGGGAACGCTCCTCTTTAAATAATTGTCCTAATGACTTTGCTAGTTTTAAAGGCCAGGACAGTACTAAAGCTAGTGAGCAGGATGGTATTTTGAAGGATGTGGAGGAAAAAGTTGATGGTAAGGAAGAAGGGGAAATTGGTTCGATTGAAATTGTTCTACCTGTGGATACTCTTAGCGATGTTAATGCTAACTCTGTGTCTGATCCTAAGTATAAGGGTAAAAAGGTGGAGGATGATTTCATAATCCAATCCAAAAAGAAAGGTAAGAATAAAAAGGTTACACCACAAGAAACCCCTAGGGCCACTAGAGCGTCTAACATTGTTATTAATGGTTAAAGCTCTCATTTGGAACATTAGGGGGGTGGGTGCATCTCTCTCGAAGGATCGGGTTAAGAATCTGTGTAGGATTAATGACATTCAGCTTCTTGTTTTACTTGAACCTTTTGTTTCTGTTACTAAACTTGATTCCGTTCGCAAACTTTTGGGGTTTGATTTTGCTTTTGCTAATTGTAATAACAAGATTTGGATTTTTTGGAAACGGTTTATTTCTTTAAATGTTCTTATTGATTTACCCCAAGTTGTCCATACGAATGTTACTTTGAATCATGTTTCTAGTTTTGCTTCTTTTATTTATGCTGCCTACAATAGAACTTGTAGAAAAATCCTTTGGGATTAGCTTTCTTCTTTTGCTTCCACTGTTAATGCCCCTTGGATGGTTGGTGTGGACTTTAATTGTATTACTAATGGTTCCGAGAGAATTGGTGGTAAGCCTCCGAATCTTCTGACAATGGAACACTTTAATGACATGATTTTAAATTGCAATTTACACGAATGGCTTTTCCGATAATGGTTTTACTTGGAATAAATGTACTATGTGGCAAAGGTTGGACCGTATCCTTTTTAATGATCAATGGATTTCCGCTTTTCATAACACCCATATTGAGCATTTAACTAGAACTCTTTCTGACCATTCCCCTCTTCTTCTTAATATGTATAATACTAACAACTCTTTTTTCCTTCCTTTTCGTTTTCAGAACATGTGGCATATGGATGATAAGTTTGAAAATCTAGTTAAGCAGAATTGGGAAGCGCCTCTTTTTCCTGATAATAGTGTGACTGGTATGACTAGACTGTGGTTCAAACTTAAGAGGCTTAAGCAATATCAAGCTTATATATATATATGGTCTTTAAGTTAATATTAATATGCTTTGTAGAGATATTTGGTTTCTTCTTTACAATATCCTCTATTTGATGAGCCACCTAAGTTGATGTAAAATATTAAATTTTGCTCTATTGTCACTCGATCATAATGTGTAACATCTAATTCTTTTACTTTAAAATAGTGATCATTTGAAACTTAATGATGCTTGTATTATCCATGATCATCCTCAATGCACATAAGTAGTTGTAACTCAAGCTCTATCACGAACTTTAATCTTTACTCCAAAATTGTTCAAAATGATTTAGATAAGATTACAGGGGCAAAACCGATGATGATGATGATTTGAAGTAATTAAATAATAAAAATAGTAATATTATAACAATAATAACCACCACCACCACCATAACAATAATAATAACAATAATATTACTTAAATGAATAATTTTTTTCTGAAGAAAAAAAATAGTTCTATAATTCCATAATATTTATTAAAAAAAATTATAGTGAATCTTCCAATTTAAATGATTTATTTTACTATATATATATATTGTTCAATATAAGATTTTTTTTTTTATGATTCAATTATACAATAATAAAAGTTTTTCTTTTTAAATGAATATCTCATTTGAATTTAAGATAAAGAATATTTAGAGTTAAGAGTAATCATAAAGTTTTGATTTAATTGGGCAAAAGTTTTACTTGAGAGTGGGCAATTTTACTAAAATATATAGGTATATTAATAAAGAGGAAAAAAAAAATTCAAGGTGGGTAGTTACCCAGCCTGTCATAAATGTGGTTCCACCTATGGATGTGAAGAACTTTCTTGGAATTGATGGAATTATGAAATGTGCTCGGTTGGTAAAGTTTTATCATCTTTGTTGAATCTTGTTTTATCCAGTGGATGATATTAAGTCGTACTTCAAGCCACCTATGGACTAAGAGCTTGAAGGTGAAGATTATAAAGTCCTAATACAAGATAAATAGAATGTGGATCTAGAAAAAAAAAATCTTTATTATCCAAATCAGATGTATAAGGATATTGGTAGCGAGGGCTCTTGAGATGTGGTCACGAGGTCGATTTGATGAGATGTCTTATAGGGAGATTTTTGCAGTTAGCTTACCTGTTGATGTGTCTCGCATGAGAGACTAATTTTTGTTTAGGATGGATAATGATTTATTTGACTAAGAGAGGAACTTCTGAGATCTCCCCCACCGGGGCGGGCGACTGCTTGGAAGATGTGGCCAAAGCAGGTCAGTCGTGCTCTAGTGCTATATATATACACTACTAAAAAGAAAGCATAAAGACAACATTAATTAACAGCGGTTTTCAAATTGCAGCTATATATCATCTATAATAGCAGTTATAATTGCTGCTACAAAAAAACTAAAAAATTATTTCCTATTTTTATCTGTGGTTTAAACCGCTGGCTTTATGCCCGATTTAGGCTTTGTTTGAGACAACCTTCTTGCTACTTCTTAAAGTATCTTTTCAGTATAAAAAAAAGTTAATTTTTATACTAAAAAGCTGTTTTAAGAAGCAGCAAGAAGACTGTCGCAAAAGTAGGCTTAATCTCATCAGATTTCTTCTTATTGCCTACTCCATTTGCCTGGTTCGTGCCCTAGCCGCTCTCACCTTGCTTCCAGTTTCGAGACACATGCTTGATGATTGACACCTCCTCTCACCTCACCCCTTCACGAGATCCTCCGCTGCCTCCCTTAGCTAATTGAACCAATGGATCACACCCAAGATTTTGGCCTACTCGCGAGCTCTTCTCTCTTAGGGCATCTCCAACCAAACTCCAAATGCTTGAATGGCATTACTGCAATTTTGCTATTTGCTTGCGGGTGAACACTGTTCATCCCCACTATTTTTTTGTCTCTACCTAACTTGCCGAAGAAACGCATGAAAAGAAGAAAGAAGATTACATTCTCAAATTTGGAATTTGATTAGATGAATCACGACATTTTTTTTAGTTTCATGCCATTTTGAAGTGAAAAATGAGATTTTCAATTGGAGATGGTCTTACCCGTAATTTTTAGATTGTTCACGGGCGCCTCCGTCGAGCAACTACTGGCGTAGCTCCATGTTTGTCAATTCCGGTGAGTGAGAAAATATAGAGTGGTAACCTAATAACTCTTTAACAATATTTAGTTATGTATTGACAAGGTTAGCGACTACTTCTTGCGTGGGCCCTTCAAAAACGAAAGGACAAGCCCTCAAAAACTAAGAACTATTTCCTTGCATATGTTGGAGGTAAGGCTCACTTTGGTTCTTATTCCAGCTTCTTCTTCTTCTTCTTTTTTTTGTTTATGTATACACATATCAAGAGGTGGTAAGCAAATCTTGCTTGAGAATGACATTGAGTTTGGAGCTTTACATACACATTGTTTTGCCAAACTTCAGTAAAAAAAAAAAAAAATGAAAGAAAGAAAGTTGAAGTGTTTTTTGTCTCGTTTTGTTTTTCAGATTTTTTAATCCTACTCTACTTTATAAATCGACGATAGCTTCTTTGACACCTCCAAGAACGCACACCAGGTGTTCGATCATTTGCTAACCATACAAATATATTTATAGCAGCATCCCCAACTTAACCTTCAGGTATATATATTAGAAATTTATCTACTTTTGTCTTTGATTCTCTATTTTTGATGAAATTCCATCTATTCATTTAATTTTTTACTTGAATCAAGAGTTTGAGTTACAGGTTATACACAACTTGTTCAAATACAAAAGTCATCAAACATCCAATGACAAATTATGATAATTTATTCATCAAAGATTGAAGTTAGAGAAGCACATCTAGGCAGAGGATTTGGCTAAACAGAAGGATGAAATACAGATCTTTAATTTTAATTTTTGGTCATTGAATCTTATTTCAAAGAAAGTTTCTTGAGGTGCTGGAACATCCGCTATTTAATCCAATGTCGATCGTAGGGAAGAAAAGTATGAATAGAGTGATCATAGGTTCAATTTAGCAGAATTAATAAGATGTATCAGTTTATCAAAAATAGAATAGAGTGATGTCATGTGTAAGTATAAATGAATGTTTGAAATATTGATGAGGGAGCTAAATATTAATTTATATTTGTATAGTATTTTATTGATATTTGTAAATTGATCACAAAATTTGATTTTTTTGTATTATATATAATTATATATAATTATATATAATTATATATAATTTATTCTAACTTTTAGCAACTGTTTTAACACATGCTAAAAGTGCTGCTAAAGTCTTCATACAACAGCGCTCATAAAACCGCTGCTAAAGTCTTTCCAGCGAACGCGAATAAAGCGGATTTGCAGCAGTTACTAAATCACTACAAATAAATTAGTAGGTCCTTAAGCTGCTGCAATAGGTCTTAAAAATTATTGTGAAAGCTTGATTTTTTAGTAGTAAGATCCATTCTAGCTTTTGAGATAGTTCCTCAAACATAGTATTCCAAGATAGGAGAGGACTCCTGCTCGACCCAAATGTAATCTACAAGACACCTACGAACGGGTACTTGCACAGGTCGTCATGGGTGTATAATATCCTTTTTGACAAATTAAAAATTTATCACTAATAGAACTGTGCACTATGTTATCATCATCATCACTGTCAATACTGGAATGATATCACTCTAACAAGTAACTGCCATCCCTAATCTCTTTATTTAATGAAGGAATAACATCTTCTTTGCCATATGCATGTTACTTTAAGCACCATATTTACTCTTCCATTTCTACTAGAATGCTTGATCATTTCCATCATATCAATATGGAGTCTACAGGTGACGCCCCAACAACACGATAGTAACTAAAATTATTAGTCTATTAGTGACTAATAAATCACATTAGCTTCTTCTCTAAGCATAAAAATACTGATTATGACTTTCTCAAGTTCCAGTGTTCTGATTCCATCCTTCAAACTCCTTTCTACTTGGGCTCTTAGATTTAGTACAATATATGCACTAAATTCAAAAGTATTAAATAGGGCTTATTCATATCTGTTACTAAATCCCTTCCTAACAATAGCTGCATTGGCAAAGGATAAATTATATCACCAGAAATGTATAAGTCAAATTGTGTTTCTAAAGATTAAAAAAAATCCAAGGCTCCATACTTCACAAAATGCAACGAGACTGATATTTTTTATGTCCTTCAAAATATTTAGGTGTTAGATAGATAAATAAATGCTAATATTGAGCATAGTTTTAAAATGAATATAATTAAAAAAAATAAAAGCATATTTTTTAGAGATATTAATTAAAATTATTTGGTTAGATTTAAATCAAATGATTGAAATATATATATTTTAATTATAATGATAATTTTAAATGTGTTGAAATATATGCGAGCGGGAGCCTCAAGTGGTAGAAGGCTGGTTGTGGGTGGTGACTTGTGGGAGTTGCAATATGGCATAATTCATAATTTAAAAATCCTCCAATTTAAGTAATTTACAAAAGCTGGAAAAATAATCATTTTAAGTATTTGAAATCCCTCAAAATTTTATTTTGTATTTCTTTTACGTCAACTTAAATCCAAAAAAAAAAAAGAAATAAATATAAAAAAGAAAATAAATACAAAACACTATACATATTGTCAACCAAACAACTACTCTGATTAATGTGAATTCTTATATTAATATTATACAATACTAAACCAAGTCGACGTAGGACTTTATGAGTGTTAAGATTTCAAAGCATATGGTTGCTTTCTCTTAATTTTTTTAAAGTGATTAAATCTAATTGGGAGGCTCCTAATTCTTGTTATGAGGGGTTTGAGGACATGATTGTGTTTTCTCTTAAGCTTAAAAGACTTAAGAAAAAGTTAAGATGGTGGAATAAGAATATTTTTTGCAACATTTTTAATAACATTGCTAGAGCCGAAAGTGATGTCAATCATTTTGAGGAGGTTCTAATTAATAACCATTGTGATAATTGGTTGGGTTTTGGTTCTATTGACTTTCTTCTCAACACTCGCTCTATCTCTTCAATTAAAGTTTCTTACTTCATTCGAGATGGTTGTTGGTATAGAGAAAGATTTGCCAATTTTATTCCCAATCATCTTATAAATATGATTTGTAACATCTCTATTAATGTTAACATGATGTATCACCCTATTTGTACCTTCTCCACCAATGGTGATTTTAAATTAAAAGATGTTTGGAATCATTTTAGAATTAGAAGAGATAAGAATGCCATCTACGGTAAAATTTGAAATTCTTCGACCCCTATTAATATCTCTAATTTTATATGGAGGATTTTGAAAGGTTTTATTTATGTTGATGAGAATCTAAAAAATAAAGGTCTTTATATCACTTCCAAAAGTCAATGATGCTCCTATGTTGAATCTATGGACCATATTATTATCAAGGTATTGCATATTTTGAAGACCAATTTGGATATTAATGTGAGATATAGATACACAAACTTCTACGACCTTCTTATGGATTGGTTTGTTAGAAGACCCAAGGGACATTTTATCACCATTATCCCTATGTTGGCTTTTTGGTTCTTGTGGCAACAGAGAAATAGTTTCAAATACAATGGGATTAAGATGAACGCTGAGAGTATTATTAATCCGATTAAGGATAAAATTCTTCAATTATATCATGGTAATGTTCTGAAGCCTTATCAGTGCAGGGACAATAAAGCGTCTTCTAGTTTTTTTTTTTTAATATTGGGGGTAATGCTGTACTCATGGCCTTGCAAATGTCTTCTACTAGATTAAACCTCTCATACATCAATTTAAACTCAATATTGTTAAATCTGTTTCTAATATTGGCTCTTATTGTGAAGGTATTATTCATGATTGTAATGAAAACTTTGTGATGGCTTTTGCTTCCAATATTCCAAGTTGCAATATTTTATTTGTTGGGATGGAAGCTCTTTTATAAGGTTCAAATAATTGCATGAGTCATAGTATCTCAAATATTTGGATTGAATCTGATTCCAAGCTTTTAGTTGACTTGATTTCTTTTAAAATATGCAATAATGCTTCTTTATTTGTTTATTTTGAAAAACTATGAAGATCTTGCTCCAGTTTGTCTATAAGATTACTCATATGTGGAGGGAAGGTAATTGTGCTGTTAACTGGCTTTCTAAGAAAGGATCTTTTATTTTTGGTTTGTTGATTTTTAATAATTGTTCCGAGCTTCATATGGTTAATTAGAGGTATTTTGAGGCTGGATGCTTTGTTTTTTCCTTACATTAATTTTTCTTATTGTTGTCGGGTGCCTTTTCTTGGCCTATTGCTAGGTTGGTGGGTTTTTTGGGTCTATTTTGCTCTTTTAGTCTATTTTTGTGTTGTTCTGTTAATCTCTAGTTTCACTTTCAGCTTTGTGCATGTATTAGTGTGTTCTTAGTGTTGTGGTGGAATTTTATGTTTTTTTGTTGTGGTCGTTGGTTCTTTTTATTATTGGTGCTTTTTTTTTTTTTTACTTTTGGTTTGGGCATTTGAGTTATTTTAGCTTGTTTCCTTTGTTTATTGGTTTTGCATGGCTATGTCTTTGGGTTGCCCTTTATTCTGGCTGATCATAATCACCATAACTAATTTTCTATCTTGTTGGTCAAGTGCTGTGCAATTGTGGGGGGATAAGTACTCTTGGGGTTCCTTTGGTTCTTGTTGTTGGTGTTGATACTCTAGGCAGACTTTTGTTCCTCTGTGTGCTGCTTCTGATTGTTTGGTGATTTTGCTCATGTTCATTTTACAAATCTTTGATGATCTCTATTTTTCGGGTGATGGCTACTGGCCTATCGTAGAATTTTCTAGGTTTTCTTTTTGTGGATTGTAATTAGATAAAGATTTATGGCTCTTAGTATTTTATTTTTTGTTTTGAATGTAGTGCTTTCAAGTTGTAGCTAGTTATTCATCCATGTTAAGGACTTGCAATATTTATTTGATATTAACACACATACCCGTGAGTGGGTTTTAATTAAAAAAATGATGATCAAGTGTTTAAGTTTGGATATGACTCCCAATAATAATTTTATGGAAGTATCACCAAATCCTATAAAAGAAAAGATCATCAAGCAATGTACTTAAGAACAAAATCATTAAGAAAACAATTTTTTTTTTTCCATTCTATTTCATGTCAAGGACAACATGGGTATTTATAGCCATTATAAATCTAAGAAAGAAAAGAAGGCATCAGCCAATACATAAAAATGATAAAATTTATTAGCCTTATTATTACTTTGATTGAAAACTTGCATCTTCAATTTTCCTTCCTTGTTTGAGTTAACAAGAATGAGATCATGTGGGATTAATTGTTATTGCCCATGTCATAATAGAATTTGAAAAGCTTTAAAATAAATAATTTTCATGGATGCTCCAAAATTCAAGTTTGAAAATTGGCATATGCCTTTTTCTTCTCTTGGTTATCCAAGTCATGGTGGTATGGTAATGAATTTATTTCATGTAAAACTGCCATAAAATTAATAATAAACTTTCATATGTAATTTATAATTTTTATAAATAATTCTCGTAAAAATATTTTTAATAATTATAAAAAGAAGACAATAATTTTTTTCATAATCTTCATTCTCTCAATAATAATTCTTAATAGTTATTAATAATTTTCTAAGCTTTTATTTTGCATAAATAATTCTAAATATCAATAAAAAATAAACATTTTAGTTAGCTGAAAAATCAAGTATGTAAAAAATTAAAGCAAATTATTTCTATCCAAAACATCTTTTTAAAATTTTATTAAAAGAATATTACATTTCAAGTTGATGGTACTTTTAAGACACGTTTGATTGTGTTTTATTTTATTTTATTTTTACATTGTTTTGTTTTGTTTCTATTTTTTCCTTTTAAGCTTTGTATTTGAAAGATAAAATTGATTGAAAAAAATTCCTGCATTTTTTTATTTTTTAAGAGGGGATTTCGGTCTTCATCTAAACTTAGTATATTATTTATTTATTTATTTTTAGGGGAAATCACCAAAAGGGCCTACGTGTTAATAAAAAACTTAGTCTAAAACTCTAGATATATCTCAATCATTATATTTTTTTTGTGATTCGTGCAATAAAACTTTTGATTGATTAATTGTATATTTTACTCATCTCAATGCATTACTTTGAAAGATGCAAATAACAATAGCATTAAAAGAAAAAAAAGGCCTTATATAAACTACTAATAATGTCACACTCCTTTAACAATTGAAGAAAATGAGGAGGAATATGATCCATACTAATATCATCCCAAACAAAATTATTACGTACTAAGAGCAATATTAGCACAAACATCAGCTAACTTATTACATTCCTTATTCACACACTTAAAAACGACATGGTGAAAATTTTTAATGAAAGAAAAAACTTCTATTCTAATGCCGGCCTTGCACGCATTCATCTTCTTAAGACCATCCTGAATATACTTAATAACATTGACGTTATCCCCTTCAATTATAATTCCCTTGTACTGCATCATCCATTCTTTGACGACAAAAAAAAAAAAGACTAAGCTTTGATAAAAATAAATTCAAAAATTTTAAATTTATTTTAGAATAAATATAATTTATACATAATCAATCAACTTTTTCATTAAATTCGTCTGAAATTAAATTTAAAAATCTTAATGAAAAGTTTTTAAGCCAAAATAATGTAGTATAATCAAAATATACCCCAAAATTATTAAATTTATTATAAGATAAGTTAGTTTATCCATCACATTCATTTCATAATAAATTAAATAAAATTGCAATAAAATTCATCCAAATTAACATCTGACCAGGTCAATCTCGAGTCTATCTTTTGAACAATTATTAGGTACGATTACCGGATGTAGCTCTACGTGTGGTCACCATTGAGATCGCGCCACGTGCTCTTACTCTTTACCGCGCGGCTCAGCGACTTGACTTGGACCGGAACCCGGGAATGTTATGTTCGCGTATTGCTAGGTATTACTCGGTATTGCTCGGTAAGGTTAGGTATTGCTTGGCAATAACGAGAAATACCACTCCGTGAAGACCAATACTGAGCAATACCGAGTAATACCGAGTTTTTTTAGAAAAATTCAGTATTGCTCGATATTGATCGATATTACTCAGTATTGCTCGGTATTTATCTTCACATAATGATATTTCTCGTTATTGTCGAGCAAAATTGACAAATACCTAACAATACCTAGCAATATCGAGTTGTCATGGATTTAATAAACGCACGTGCGACATACCCACTATTCGCCGGGTCGGGTCCGCGGTTTTGTGCCTGCTACGTGGCTCGATCTGAATGCCGGCCGAACGTAGCTCTACGTCCGTTCACCGGACCAAGTAAAAGTTCCTATCTTTTTCTATTTTAAAATCTATACCAACGGAATTTTAGTTCAAATACGTACTCTCACCCAATATTTTTCTTCTTTAAACTGAATTATTCACAAAAGCTATTATTATGAAATTTTGACCGAGTTTTCAGCATAAGACGTTAGTACTCCCTCCACAGCTCCTCAAACAAATTTAACTATACGTGTACTTTCAACCTTCTGTTCGCCTCGCTTCCACATTCCCATCTCTCTCTCTCTCTCTCTCTCTCTCTCTCTCTCTCTCCTTCTCGCCACCATGGCCGAACTTGCTGGAGCTCAGTCCTTCCGTCGCCGAAGCAGAAAGCAAAGCCATCCCAGAAGCACATTTTATAATCCGATCAAAGAACTGTTATTAGAAGACGAAGAAGAACGAGAGCGCCATCTCTCTCTTCTCAACGCAGCTAACAAGCAAGCATCGCCTAAGAAGACGACGGCCAAATTAGGATGCCAACTTAAGTTTGCAGCACATTTAAATGCCTAGATTAGATTTGAGATTTACGATCATTTTATATTCAATTACCGTTGCATCTCTTGTCAGAATATTCTTCGTCATAACTTAGTTTTTTTTTTCTTTTCATGCTCGTAGAACAAGAGAATGTTTTTAGAATAAATGCGATGTTGATGTTGGTATTAATAAAAATTCTCATGCAGATTAGTTATAATAATCTGATGATACAGTTTATTGTATCATCGGATAATATCATCGGATAACATCATCGAATATGATCATTATTTATGTTTCGTTTGGGATGATTTTTTATTGTTTCTTAAAGCAATTTTTTAGTAAAAAATTTAATTTTTTTACTAAAATATTAAACTCTTAAACCAAATTAAGTTCCGATAATATTGCACTGGTTGAATATAAATCCAAATCTCCAGTTCAAGTCTCCTTAAAAATCTATTGTCAACCATATTCGAATTAATAAGCAACTGTGTAATGTTTGCGTGTTAGCTCAAAATGATTAATTTTTAACACATTGATTGGAAGGATAGTCAAACACTCATCCTATGTCTTTAAGGTACCACTGGATAAAGCAACTTATGGCTTCCAAATGGGATCCTTCGGTTGGCTTAGGTCGACTATCTCCTTTGACTAAGTACACTATGGACTATAACAATATGGGATGATAAAATTATGGGATCATGGTTGGGCTTGCCATGATTCTTTCAATCATTTGCTAGTAGAGGGTTTTGTGACCAATCAAGTATATCATATGATTCATTACTCAAGAGGTTTGGAGCCATTAAAGGATATACTTGATTGGTCACAAAACCCATAGTTGAATAAAGCAAGCATCGCCTATGATTCATTACTCAAGAGGTTTGGGGCCATTAAAAAATATATATGGGATCTAACTCTAACCATAATATGATGATATTATTTAATGGCAAGACCACCCGGTCATAGAGCTTTACTCATAATCATTTACCCGTTGTGACATTTGGTGACAAAACTATTGGTTGAAGACACGTGTCATGTCCTTACTAGCAAGAGATTATTTAAAATAAATCTTAACGATATTCTTGACTATACGTTCTCTCGTTATGAGTTAAGATTCTCTCAAATTTATCCGCCTCAACAAATTATTCAAGATGGTGAATGATTTTTTTCTTCACTTTTTTGGGTGATTTATATTTATTTGAAATATAAGATTTTAATAATTATTAGAGTTTTAGCTTTTATCAGAACTTAAGGCCCAAAAGGGTAACTTTAAAATGTGGAGCAAATTATTAGGTTCGGTCACCGGACCTAAAAATAGGTCAGGACATCCAATTAAAACTTGCCACGTCGCTTGCGCTTTACCTGCGCTTTGACTGCGCTTTACCTGCACTTCACATGCGCTTTACCTGCGCTTTACTTACGCTTTTGATTTGCTTAACTTAAAATAATATTTTATTAGTATCCGGATGTATCTCTACGTCCAGGTGACCGGACCTAATAATTTGCCAAAATGTAGGGGCATTTTCATTTTGGCAAATTAGGTTGTTCCATCTAGTTGAGATTCACTTTGAACCTAGCCATCATTAAGATTTTAAATAATCTTATTATTTATTATTCAAACCTTGTCAACTCTGCTTACTCACAACAAAGGACTAAGTTCAAATGCCAAATTCGTGAATCATTATAGGTGCTTTGAACTCAAGAATTTTTATTTTATAATAAAATTTCTTCATAAAAGGCTGTGAAAGTCTAATGCGAACATTAAAAAAATCAAATATTTTAAATAATTGTGTGGCCTTACAGTTGCTTATTAATTCAAATATGGTTGACACTAGACTTTTAAGGAGACTTGAACTTGAGATTTTTGGATTTATATTCAACCAGTGCAATATTCTCGGAACTTAATTTGATTTAAGAGTTTAATATTTTAGTAAAAATAAATAAATTTTTTTACTACAAAGTTGCTTTAAGAAACAATAAAAAAATCCCAAATGAAACCTAAATAATGATCATATTGGATGATGTTATCCGAGGATATAATAAATTGTATCATAGTGACGGATCCAGAAAAATTTTGTAGAGGGGACCTATTTTTTTTTTTTTTTTAAATCCCCTATTGGTGTTGATACACAAGATTGTGAGGTCTTCTTAAAATATTTCGTCATAATCTTTGTACAAAGTCAAGGCACCTAAAACATGTAGAACTCATTTGAAGTATTAAGTCAAATATGATATTAAAAAAAACCTCTCTTAAATATTTTGATGAATAAATTGTCCAGCATAATGATGATAAGCAAAGTAAACAGGATGATTCCTAACATTCATATTGATATGTTACATAAATAATTATAATGGTAATATATCATTATATTGTTGATAAAATTGTATTCACGTGTCCTTTGGAATCTATCTAATGAGGCAAGCATTTTATAGAAGATTCAAACCTTCAAGCACAGACACAAATATTTGAAGCATATTGATATGCAACCACTTCAGAAAATGAAAAATGCAAGGAACACATTAACACAACTATGAGAAACAGCCAAATAGGGAAAGATCACAACCTAAATATGACCAACATTTTTTTTAACCTTCACAGAATACACATGGAAAAAAATTAAAATAACTTAAATATAAAAACTGAAAAGAAGATGATGAAACAAATGGTGACAGCAGGACTGATGCCGGAAGTAAAAAAAACATTCAAATCAATTTTAAGAAGTAAAAAACATCCAAATCAATGCAATGTTGGATCTTACCTTCAAAGATGGACTGCTCATGGGCCACGGCGACACTGTCGGATGACTCGGATCGAAGAAGAATGAAGGGAGCGAGATGCCCTAAGTCGAAGGAAGAAGCAACATGTACAAGATGCGGGCAAAGACGCACCATTTTTAGAAGCACCGATCCGAAAGCTCTCAGGTTGGGCGCACTGGCGGAAGCCGAAGGAAGAAGCAACGAGACAAGAGCTGTGCCGCGCGAGAGCAAAGCAACTATTAAGGCGAGCGAATGTTGAACCGGCCAAAATCACGAACAGTAAGCGATTATATACATTTTTTTTAAATTTCGCGGAGGGGGCTGGGTACATGCCCCCGTGGGGAGTAATTATTGTTTCCGGACATCGAATGCGTCCAGAGACTAATAACAAAGCGCCACGTCACTTGGGTGCTCGGTATCGCTCGATATTTGTCCGAATTTCTGATTTTATGTCCAGACGAAATAACTTTCCCCCGCGGGACCTCGCCTCCCTCCGCCGTTGCTGTATCATCACATTATTATAACTAATCTGCATGAGAATTTTCATTAATACCAACATCAACATCGCATTTATACTAAAAACATTCTCTTGTTCTACGAGCATGAAAAAAAAAAAATCTAAGCTACGACGAAGAATATTCCGACAAGACATGCAACAGTAATTGAATATAAAATGATCGTGAATCTCAAACCTAATCTACGCATTTAAATCTCCTGCAAACTTAAGTCGGCATCCTAATTCGGCCGCGTCTTCTTAGGCGATGCTGGCTTGTTAGCTGCGTTGGGAAGAGAGAGATGGCGATCTTCTTCTTCTTCTTCTAATAACAGTTCTTTGATCGGATTATAAAATGTGCTTCTGGGATGGCTTTGCTTTCTGCTTCGGCGACGGAAGGACTGAGCTCCAGCAGGTTCGACCATGGTGGCGAGCAGGAAGGAGAGAGAGAGAGAGAGAGAAATGGGAATGTGGAAGCTAGGCGAACAGAAGGGTGACAATTCATAAATTAAGTCATTTGAGGAACTGTGGAGGGGAATACTAACGTATTATGCTGAAAACTCGGTCAAAACTCCATAATCGTAGCTTTTGTGAATAATTCTATTTAAAGAAGAAAAAAATTGGTTGAAAGTATTTGAAGTAAAATTCAGTTGCTATAGATTTTTAAATAGTAAATGATAGACTCGAGATTGACCTGGTCAAATGTTAATTTGGATGAATTTTAATGCAATTTTATTTAATTTATTATGAAATGAATGTGACCAATAAACTTATCTTATGATAAATTTAATAATTTTGGAGTATATTTTGATTATACTACATTTTCTCTTAAAAACTTTTCATTAAGATTTTTAAATTTAATTTCAGACGAATTTAATGAAAAAGTTGATTGATTATTTAAAAATTATATTTATTCTAAAATAAAGTCAAATTTTTTGAATTTATTTTTATCAAATTTTAGTCAAACTCATTCTTCTGCCTTAATTATCTCTAGCAATCATTCGCCTTTGTTCGTTCCATTCTCATCTTACGATTGTTCGATATCATAATTTAATTTAAAATTAAAATCCCCATATAAAAATTTTTAGGAATTTGAAAAATCCTTGTGTGTCTACTTGTATACCCAAATATCTTCAAGGCATGATTTAGATCCCCTGCTGTGAATGTTACCGCCAGTTCGGGATGTCATACTAATGCTGATGGAGGTGTTGCTATTTCTGATGTGAATCCGGGCATGCCTATTCTGTCTAGCACTGTGATTGTAGAGCACGCTGAACCGAATCGGGTTATTAATCTTGCTATGAGGACGGATGGTCAAGGAAATTTGGTGGACGTTCCCGTGAATGAAATTGGTTCGCAAGCGTTAATGGATCAGGTGGGCGGTTCGGCTAGTGTTGATGTTAGATTACATGAGGATTGGCTAAATAATTCGTCGGAGTGCGATTCTGATTCTGATTCTTACTATGATCCGGGAAATGAATTTAGTCTGGTTCGTGTTAGACCTATGCCTGGCATTTCGCGTGGAAAATTTTGGAGTAGAGGTGGTAGAAGAAGATGATTCGATTTTTTCTGTTGATTGGATTGCTTTTCGTTTCGATTGTTGGTTTGCAGGGCAATGATGCGACCGGGGCTCCTCTCCTTGTCGCCTCCTTGTGGCAACCTCTACTGGATGGTCCTTGTGCGGTTTCGAGGTTGATGGTTGCCTCGGTCTTCTACTGAGCCCCCATTTTGTTTCAGGGGCTTTTCTTTTATTTTGAGAGGTTTTTTCTTTTTGAGTTTTTCTTCCCTTCTTTTAGCTTTTGTAACCGTTGTTCGTTTTAATATAGTATTATGTTTTGAAAAAAAAAAAAAAAAAAGAAGCCCGATTAGTATTTTTATTACTAATATTATGGGCTGACGCCCCAAAATTTCTCAAAAAAAATAAAAAAAAACTAATATTATTGGCTTGATCATTTACTATTCTATGTTTTTTATATTGTCTATTTCTTTTGTGTGTTACTAACAATTTCAGGTATAACATACACTACTTTAGATTAAAGAAGCATACTCAAGATAGTGCACTGTTAAGGTTTTGTCAGTTTATAATTAAAGAGTATATACTTTTTCCTTTTCTTGAGTTATTTGGTGTATGTTGGCTAAACAACCAAACACATACTCACAAGAGGGGATAAAAATTAAATAATTATATTATCTGTTAAATTGCGCTGTATGATCCCCATCGTATATTGTATAAATAGTTAATCTAAAAAATAATTTAAGTGTTTTATTAAATTAAATAAATTGAATTTGAAATATAACTAAGCATATTGTATGTTCCTTAATCGTACAGGACAATTAACTATTTTGTTAAATTCCACCATCAGTCTATGCTGCCAAAATTATCATACTGTCTGAAGGATTTTATACTGTATGGTTATTAATGAATGATGCCTAATTTTATCCCCAAGATTAATGAATTGAATTTCGATCAAAACCAAATTAATTTTCATTTTGTACGATCCTAATCATATAGTTTGATCAACCTGAGAGCTATCTAGCCAAACCTTAGTTCCTATTGGATGATCTCTGATTTGATATAACTAATTATACTTTATGAAAAAATATCTTATAGGATGATCTATGATAGGAATTGAACTAATTGGTAGTACGATCTTAATATCATATTGTACGATTAGAAGTATTAAATTAAAAATCTCAATAGGATGAAAAGATTAAAGTTGTCAACTTTCTAAGACCTTGAGCTAGCCAGATTCACAAACTCGCTAGGGCTATGAACTTCACAATATTATGAATTCGCCAGCCTATTCAATCCCAAAGATGATAAGGTCGAGTTACTCACACATGCTTAACTCACATGCGCCAATCTGACCATTCATCAATTCACTCAAGAAAAATTTGGCAAGTTCTCCGACATAGGTCAATGATATCATCTACATATGTCTGACATATATAGATGGAGAAAAGACTTGCAAGAATGGTATATGGAGCCATGCCCATAGGGCTTGTTTAAGAGTAGAGTTGCCTGGCAGATCATCGAATGATGATGACATATAATATTATCCCAACAATATTGAGGTGTCAACTCCTCCTCCCTATTGAATTAAAAAGAGGAAGTTTCGATCAATTGATGAACATTTTATCTAAGAAGATTGCAGAAACAATGCCTCCAAAAAAAGTTTAAATACTCACCAGTCTGTGATGTTGGCCAAGTTACTCGGTCTTTCCACTAACCAAAACAATGATGGTTATACCAATAGATCAACCACTAAATTTTCTAGTAGATTAAGAGATTTACTACAAGATTAATAAACTCGCAACAATTTCCTTGAAAATAAAGGGGTAACTATATGATATTAAAGCTACAAAAGAAGGCCACACCTCTAACAAAAGGGTCTCGATGGTTTAACATCTTGAAGTCCTCTAAGATTCTGAGTCGCTTAAAGGTTGAAGCTCATGCCACGAATGTTAAAGAGGAAATATTCCATGATGAAGAATTGGTACTAACAAAGTAGATACCATGGCTCAATATTTTGCAATGGAGAAGTTGAGATGCACTTGGGAAAGACTTTACGTCATCAAGGAGAAAGTACATTTTAGAGTATATTGTTGAAATCAAGAATCCCGATTAGTATTTTTATTACTAATATTATTGGTTTGATCATTTACTAGTCTCTGTTTTATATATTGTCTATTTCTTTTGTGTGTTACTAATAATTTCAGGTATAACATACACTACTTTAGATTAAAGAAGCATACTCAAGATAGTGCAGTGTTAAGGTTCTGTTAGTTTATAATTAAAGAGTACATACTTTTTTCTTTTCTTGAGTTATTTGGTGTATGCATGTTGGCTAAACAACCAAACACATACTCACAAGAGGGGATAAAAATTAAATACTTATATTATCTGTTAAATCACATTGTATGATCCCCATCGTATTGTATAAATAGTTAATCCAAAAAAATAATTTAAGTGTTTTATTAAATTAAATAAATTGAATTTGAAATATTTTTTTTTGGGACATTTAGGCCATTTAAGGCAAGCTCACACACACAACGCATACACATAGACTCGAACCTTGGACCTCTTAGTTGGAAGCCTAAGCTCTCAACCAATAGGCTAAGGAGAGTTGTGTGAATTTGAAATATAACTAAGCATATTGTATGTTCCTTAATCGTACAGGATAATTAACTAATTTGATAAATTCCAGCATCAGTCTATGCTACCAAAATTATCATACTGTATGAAGGATTTTATACTGTATGGTTATTGATGATTGATGCCTAGTTTTATCCCCAAGATTAATGAATTGAATTTCGATCAAAACCAAATTAATTTTCATTTTTTATGATCCTAATCATATAGTTTGATCAATCTAAGAGATAGGGGTGTCAACATTTGACACGACCCGAAAACTCGACTCGAACCCGACCCAAAAATTTTGGGTTAGGGTCAACCTGAACCCGAAACGGCTCGGGTTCGGGTTCAACATTTCGACCCATTTCAAAAATCGGGTTGGGTTCGGGTTAATACTTTGACCCAAAATTGACCCATTTTGGACCCAAAAGCCCGATTTTGACCCGGCAACCCGAGTTTGACTCGATTTTGACCCGAAAAAGAGGAGATAGACCCATTTTGACCCAAAAAATAGCAATTTTTTGTTGAAAACGGGTCATTCGAGTCGTGACGGGTTGACCCGGACCCAAAGCGGGCCGGGTTATGGTCCAAAAAATTGACCCTTTTTCAAAAATGGGTTGGGTTGGGGTTGACCCAAATAGTGCAGGGTCAATTTCGGGTTCGACCCGAACTCGACCCGTGACCTGAAATTGACACCACTACTAAGAGTTTTCTTGCCAAACCTTGGTTCCTATTAGTTGATCTCTAATTTGATATTACTAATCATACTTTATAAAAAAAATATCTTATATGACGATCTATGATAGGAATTGAACTAATTGGTAGTACGATCTTAGTATCATACTGTACGATCAAAAGTATTAAATTAAAAATTAGGATTTTATTTAAATAGCCCTTTTTAATTATTTCAAACAAGTACTATGGGTTGTGTTGAGTATTCAGAGATATTTTTGCATAGAGAGGGAGGGAGGGAGAGGGAGGTATCTCCTTGCATGTAAGAGAGTCCAAACCACTTAGGAGAGGGAGTTTGTGAAGTTGAGGGAGAGTTTTCTTAAGGGAGTCAAGGGGTTTCAAGGGGTCACATGGCTATTCCTATCGACCTGCACCTTTGGTCCTCCATGTTGTGATTGTGTAGCTATTAGAGAAGAGCTCCAAAAAAAGTCTTTGGGTGAATACATTACTAGCAGGGGAGTCTAAGTGTGATACCTCTAGATTCAGTATTCAGTTAACAAGTTCTATGTAATTTGAAAGAGGCAATTTCTTGAATATCTATATTTTGAGCTCTTTTTCATGTGTTTAAAAATTATTTGTATGCATGAAAAAGGTATGTATGTATTTTGGAATGGATTTCATGGGTTTGAATGCATTTTTGTGGAATTTATTTTTTTTTTCTTAGAGCACTGTGCTGTTGTGTTTTATGGCACCCCAACATTATGTTCGCTGTTGTTTACAAAATAAACAAGCAACATAAAGCATATCGGAGTGCGTTAGAGTGAGTAGGCACTGGCCTTTTTTTCACTTAAAAATATTTAAATCCTCTGTGCTGTTCCATTCATTCTTTGAGTAGCCAAATAACTGAGAGAAAGAGAGGGATTTTAGAGAGAGAAAGAAGGCTTTGAGCCGCTTCAGGTCTTTTTTAGCTGCCTCTCTAATTCTAAAAATTATTTGGATTGATGTAGGTCATAATATGACTATCTTAGTATTCAAAAATATGACGTTTTTCTAAATTTTTTATTAAATTAATATTTTTATTACAAAAAAAGGAGAACAACTTTGCACCGATAAAATTTTCATCACTTAACTTTTTTTTTGTTATATAAAATGAGATTCTTAATATTTTGAATAATTTATGAGAGTTTACATGCATTAAGGATTTTGAAATATATATGGTTTTTATTGAATAGAAAATAATCCAGACTTCAAAAAATAATGTTATAGCATATTTAAAGTCTTAAAATAATATTCTACATGATCTATGGTAATTTGATTATTTTCTTTAAAGGTTTTTTTTTTACTTAGTAGAGTTTTCTATTGCCAACCATTAAGGTATTTTAGCAAATTTTGAAATATATTTTTATGTATTAATCATTATAATACATTTAAATAAATGCCTAATAAATTAAATGGGGTGATTCTAGGTAGTTTTAAAAGGCGTAGAGGAAGTTCTGTTATAGTAATGAATGTGCATTCTGCTTTAAGATTGTTGAATTTGCATGTTACTCATAGTTATTAAACTATGTTTGTTGGGTTAGAGCTATTGAACTATATCTATTGGGTGGCATAAGGGATAGAATTATTGAACAATTTTTATAGGGAAGGATATATGAAGTGCTTGTGATTTTCCCTAAAGTTCTGATAATTGCATTTTTTTTAAGCTAAGTTTCACTTTTAATACTAAATAAATATTTAATAAAAGAAATATTTAGAAATTTAGATCTGTATTTTTGGCCCTCTTAAGTTCTTTTAGCTCATTATGATTTTAGATTCTATTTTCAAGATTTGGGAAAGGGAAGGATCTAGTTGAGTAGTTGTTTAGGATTTGATTTTAGTCTATATAGGTATTATTCTATTTTGATATTTTTATATAGCCATGACTAACTTTTGTATGTTATGCTCTATATTCTACTATCTATAATCATATGATGTGGTGTAGATCTTGTATATATATTTTGAAGATGAAATGAATGAGATTTGGTGGATGAGTTTATTTTAGCACTTTGGATATTTTTAGTAGTTCTGTAGTTTGTTGTTTGTTTTAAAATATATAAAGGAAGAAAATCTATTTTTTTTTTCCAAAATTAGATCTCAGTATTCACCTATTAAAGCTCAACATGATAGGACATATCTCACCAATGAGTCTTATCTGGTTGGGCTGTGACAATCTCTTAGGGTATCAGAGCAATAGTTTTAGAAAATTAATCATAAAATAAAACTATAAAAATTGATCTACAAGTTAAGTGGGGTAGTTTGAGTGTGTCTAGGTGTTCATTTCTTTTTATTTTTTGTACGTATATGTTCAATTATATATTCTATGTGAGTATGGATCCGCTAGACCAAAATATGATAAATTGACAGAGTGTCAGTCAATTAGCTTTTGCACATAGTATTGCTCTAATAGTTAGTTCTGATATAATTTCACAGTTTGCTAGTATGATAGCCTACACGATGGCTGAGGTATAGAGCGAAATTCTTGGTATTAGATCTGTTGAGGTAGACTAACATCTATAGATGTTTATGAGATTGAAGCCTAATTGTATGCAGTGTCCTCATAAGAGGAAGGTACCATGCATCAGTAATTTTTATATTAGATGGGGAAGTAGAGTGCTTGTATATCAGTCAAGATGAAGAGAAATTTTAGGGGAGGTTGAATTATTTTATTAGCTGAAAAGAATTTTATGATGTATTTTTGCACTTGCTTTGTATCACATTTTGCATGTTAGCAGGTCGAGGAGACTTTTTTGAGGTTGGTTAAGGGGAGTAGGATAGTTATGCAGTATGAGGAAAATTTTACTACTTTAGATAGGTATGCTCTATAGTTGTTTAGCACTCCAGGGGAGAATAGCTACATATATTTTTGGGGACTATGACATAGTTAAAGACAACCACTTATTTTATTTCTAATTTCCCTAAGTTGGTAGAGTGAGCCTAATTGATTAAGAATGATTTGATATCTACTTGTTACATGTAAATTGTATATTATTTATTATGTTAGAATTTTAATGAAAATATATTATTTTAAATCTATTTGTATAGAAATGTTTAGAAAATAGCAAAAAAAAAAAAGAAAAAGTTTTGAGTAGCATCGAGGAACCCAATTATATCACACTACAACATCGAGTTCAATCACACCAAGGCATTGCTTTTGATGTTGTAGAATCAATCTTCTATATGTTCAAGCACTACAACATAACCATAGCAAGGGCGACGACATAACATAGCACTGCTACACAAAAGTTCAGCACTGCAGTGCTAGGTGTTTCATGAAAATGAATGCATAGCATTGTACCTTTTAATGCATCAATGTCGAATCCTTCATTTAAGCATTGAAATGCTCAAAATTTTAGAGCATGGTGGTATAGTGGTTATCAACATGAGGAGCCATGCCGACTCATTAAGAAGATGCATCATTTTAACTAGTAACAATGTCACATCAGTTAGCACAACAGTAGAGTAGATTTTACAGTGCTAATATGCTAATTCATTTTTACCACCATGTTGCTAGCTTGTCAAGCGCTATGGTGCCTGAGCCCATTCATGTATTTACTAAAAATAGCCTTTCAGTTCTTTTATGAGAGAATTTTGTTACAGTAGTGAAAATTATATTCTTATTAGTATGTTTCTATAATGTCCCCTTAGAGTAAAGTATAAGGAAGGTTAGGAAAATACAAGATAATTTTATTTATGGAGTTTGTAGCCGATTGTCGACCTCGTTTTTGTCCTGATTTACCCTCGAGTGCATTTGGTTCAGTTGATTGGTCTTTATCGGGTTCGCTTTAATTCGGATGTTGACTTCGATTTGATTTTTATTGCATTAATTTGGTCGAGTCGAGGCGAGGTCGAGTTGACCCGGATCGGACCAAATCTTAATCAATTTGAACCTGATTTCAGTCCCTTGGGTATAGCTAGGTTCTAATCAAAATTGGATTGACTTTCCATGCCAATTTGAATCGCACGATCGTCGGTTCAAGAATTTTGATTGGACGGCTCTGATCTTCCCTCTCTTCCTCTAGTGCCCTAACCGAGGCCGAAGCCTCTATGACACGCCTGGCTTCCGCTCTCTCGGCCCCGATGCTCTCTCTCGCGTAAGCCCCAGCCGACCGAAATCTCCCCCACTCGGTCTCCTTGCTCCAGGCAACATCGAGTCCCCCCTCCCTCCGATAGCTGCTGTTCGCGAACCCCAGAGAAGACCGACGTCGGTCTCGCCTCCCTCGGTCCTTGGCATTCGCACGACCCAGCCGAGTTCGACGCCTGGATCGATCTCTGGATCGATCTCCATCTCCTCCTTGTTCGCAAAGCTCAGCTCCTCTCCCCTTCACCTCCTCCTCCCGAGTGTGGCCTGAAGCCTCTCTTTCTCGCTCTCGGTTTCGCACGCCTGGACCGAACCCGTAGCCGTCGGACTACCTCCCTCTCTCTTCCCCTCTTCGATTTCCTTTGGTTCGCATGACCCATTCGCAAGCCACATGAAGTTGAATCTTCTCCGCCAAACTACCCTAGCCGACTCCCATTCACATGCTAAGACAAGGTCGCATGATCTGGCCAAACCGAAGCCTGACCCCTTGCATGCGTCTCTTCCTTCTCTCGTCGGCTCACATCTCCGACATGACTCCAAAAGCCACAAAAGCTAGCTCCTTTCTTCTTCCTTGGTCTCTCTTGCCTTAGCTGAGTCGCTTCTTCTTTGTCCCTCTCCATTGGATCAAGCCAGACGCATGGACCGCCAGCTGCTTCTGCTGCAACAATTTCCTAACTACAGGTATAAGGATAAAATCTAATTATCTGAATGGTATTTTAATATACTCATGAATTTATTTCCTTTTCCGAGGTTGTTTTTTTTTTTTTAAAGTTCTATGAGTGATCACTATGTACCAGGTCCATATCACATAAAGAAATATGCTCATTTATTCCTTGTGTAGTTTTATGAAAAAGTAAAAAAAAATAAATACTAATATAAACCACTAAATATGAGTGACGATATTATCTTCTAGATCATTTGGTTGTGTCAGAATCTTTCATTATTTAGTATAAAGAATTGCATCCGTGCTAATATGCTAGAGATATTATTGTCATTAGAAGACTAATAGTCTTTAAACTGACATGTGTTATATTCCTTTTAAATTAATCGTCATTCATCTGTTCAATTTCATATGGTTATATAAAATTACATATTGAGCTTTCGTTGCATTTTCTCAAAGACAAATTTCTCATTAAAAATGGGTTTCTTGTTTGAGGAATTTTTTTTAGGTGAATGAATTTTTCCAGAAATCCTGTTCTAATATAAAAAAAAAAGATTGATTGATTCATTTTTTAAGCTTGTTATGAATTTATTTTAATGCATCATGCTGAATCTTGGATGATTACAATTGTTCTTCTTCATTCAAAAAAATGTGGAATAGACTTCTTTTCCTTTTTTGGTCATGTGTGATTGTAGAGCATGATCCTCGCATTGGTTTGTTGTATGCATCTTTGCGGCATTGCATGCTAGTTGCTCAACAAAATGTCTTAGAAAAATAATGTGATAATTAATGATTTTATTTATGCTGGAATTTTTTTTTATGGAGATATTCTTCATGTTAGGTAAAAGATTTTCCAATCATGATTCATTACCTCACCCATATGTATATGAAAAGTATGTATATACAGCATTATACCAACTTTTGGTTCAATAAGCTACATGAAAGATGCAATGTTTGTTATCAAGTGTTCAGGTGATTGACATGTCAGTTTTAGGAAGAAGTATACATAAGTATTTAGTGGTTGGTTGCAATCTCTATGTGCCCATTGAGCGAGTGCTTTAACCTTTTTTTTTTGTTCTATGGTCATGAGAACTATGTTGTAGTGATCAAACCATGTTTTAAGAAAACTGATTCATATCATAATGACATTTGATGAAAGTACCATCAATAGTCATATTCTCTAGCAAAACCAAAAAAATGATCATAGATGTATGAACTTTGATATAGATTGGAAATATGCATTGACTCTTTGTTCAACAAGTCAAAATCATGTGCCCTTTTAAAGATGTTGAGAAGAGTTAAATTGTTTGTCATGATTGTCCTTTTTTTTAGATGTTGGGAATTGCTCATAGCAAATTGTATATATAAATACATATATATTATATATTTGAAATAACCTCTGGAGTGTGCTTAATGTGATTGTACTAGTCATATAAGTTTTTTTTTTTTTGGAACTTGCATGTTTATGTTAATTGTAAAATCAGATGTTTGATTCAAGAATATATGTTATAATCTACTTGTTGAATTTACATGTACACATATTTTATGATCTTATGTCGTGCTCTAAGAAAATATGTATAATCTCTATATGCTTCCACCACGAATCGTGATTAATTTCAAGTTTACTATTTTGCAATGACTTCAACCGTTATTCATGTGTGATTGTAAAGCATATTTTCCACGTCAACCCACATCGCGTAGTTCATAAATGTTGTATCCCAGTTTTTTTTTCTTTTTCTTTCTTTTTTTTTGATGAAATGCCACCAAGGGAAGATTCACGATTGTTTGAGCTTGCTGAAACTTTATATGATGAATTGATGTATCAAAAAAAAAAAAATGAAAGTGAAATGAATATTGGACATTGGATTGCAAGTAGGATGAATAATAAGGGAAAGAAATCTTGTGTGGCATGTTTGACCGTCATGAGTCTCAAAGCAATTTTGATTTGAGCAAGCCATGTCTTGAGAGAATGCATATATGTTAGAAGTATGCTTGATGAAGGTCACCAATCAATAACTAAATCCTTAATGATGGATTAGACGTATACAATAAATCTTGACATAGATTGGAATTGAATATTGATGCTCCATCTAATAAATTGCATATATGTCCTCTTAGAAGAGTTTGACAAGGTCGAATGTCTTGATTGTGAATAAAAAAATGTTGAGAACTTCTCAGGAATATCATTGTGACATATTATATAATGCTAAAACTTTTTCATTTGATTCGATTCTATCTTACGTCTTATTCTTTGTTCTCACAGTTGCACATGCTTGAATATGTATGATGTATTTGCATTAATCATATAAATTCTTTATCAAACCCATATATAGATTCTCTAATTTTTTTTTACCACATTGATACATCCACTAGAGAATTTGAATTAATTATGGCAGAGAACACTCCATAAGAATATCTTGCGAAGGGTAGTTGTCTTAGACTTAGCAAAATTATACAATTGATTATTGTTCAATGTGTTAGCATTAGACATCACTTGGTACATCACTTCAAATTATTAAGATGATATGCATGAAATACTCATGTTATGGAATTGAACTTTAATGATTAGGTGCATATCAACATCAAGGAAACTTTATGAGTTCATTGGAAAATGCACTGCATGTTTTGTAATTATGTAATGCAAGAATTATTACTTATATTATTAAATCCTCACATGACCCACATATAGTTTTCTTCTATGTTTCATGTTAATGAATTTTCACATGCTTCTTTTATAACATGTTTCATATGTAATCTCCTTTACTTATATTAATGAGTTTCAATATACCTTGGGATTATTCTTCCCACCTATTCTATAGTGGCAAGTTTCTATGCATCCCATGCATAGATGCACATGCCATGTTAGTAGACTGTCATGTGACCCATGTATAATTTCTCTTTATATCTTGTGTTGGAAAACTTTCATGGATAATTTATGTTTTATGATACATGCATATATTTTATAAATGCTAATACTGAATTAAATGTTTGTTATATTTTTATCTACCTGCATTTCTTTTCTGAATGGCATCTACGCTCATATATATTTTTCTCTTTTATCTTATTTTGCGTCGGGTCTTGCACAGTCAAGGATCAATGGACAATTCACTTGCTTGGAGCTATTAAGTGGCAGCGCCACATACATTCACGTATAATTTCTGCAACTTGTAAAGCAAATTTTTAATTATATACCGAAATTGCTACACGTCACACACTGCTTGTTAATAGGTATTCTAGCATGTTTAGGTAGCCAGCCTTAGGTTAGTTCACTGACGAAGGTTTGGCCCTATAGGTCAAAGCTTACCCCCTTCTGTGAGCCCTAGAGACCATTAGGGTCATTTAGGCCTGTAGAGTAGGCCACCTACTTGTGCCATTGGGCATCGTTGTTTTCCCACACGAAGTGGGCATCACTAGGATTTTGGCCTTTTCCAGTTTTGGGTACGATACCCCTCCCCCATTTTTCTTTCTTTTTTTTTTCTGTGAGCCTTAGAGACCTTTAGGGTCATTTAGGCCTATAGAGTAGGCCACCTATTTGTGCCAGTGGGCACCGTTTGAATGCTTTTCTGTGCGGGTACCTTGCCTGGAGGGTACCCTTAGGGTGTGTTTATTTATTTTTTTCTGTACTCTGAATGTCATGCATGCATTCGTTTTTACACACCTTACCTCACATTATGCTTCACTTACATACATACATTACATCAATAGAGTTAGGGATATTTCGTATCTGTTTCATGCATCATACATGGCGCTAGGTACTTTCTTTTGCATATTGTAGAGTCACTGATTGAGATCTTCTGAACTACACATCCTTGATTTCCTAGGATAGAGCCTTCCTATCTTGTATACATATAGGACGTTTGATTGTGTTTAGGATGTTAGCTGGCAGCTCACTCCAGGCAAGCATAAGTCCAGGTTGTACACCCCTCAGTGTGTCTCCTTTCATCTGTGTTTTGAGTCTGTCTTTTCTCTTAGGATAGTAATTTGGTCTTTGATCTCCTAAACTAAAAATTTTAATCATATCTTTACCCATTCAAAAATGTCTAATCATCACTAAGGGTAAATAGAAGAGACCATTTGGAGTAGAACTTAGGAACTTTATCTG
Organism: Dendrobium catenatum; assembly: GCF_001605985.2. Taxonomy (NCBI): domain Eukaryota; kingdom Viridiplantae; phylum Streptophyta; class Magnoliopsida; order Asparagales; family Orchidaceae; genus Dendrobium; species Dendrobium catenatum. The sequence goes on along the minus strand of NW_021319301.1, from coordinate 255,219 downwards.
TGCACCAAATCAAGAAGTGAATAATCCAACATCCTTAATCGAGAGTTTTCTTAGATCGAGGTCTAAGATGTAATTAACTACGGGGGCCTGCGCTTGTAGGAAACCGATCCCCACAATCAAATAAACCCCATTCTAGCTGATGTATCGAATGGGAGAAATCTCGTGAATTTTGGGTTATAGATATTATTATCCATCGAGGTTGGTAGGTGAAAGCCGCTATCCTCCATGGCTAATCGTATCTATAACTCTATCTGCTCTTCCAACGGCCTGCTTGTGTCGATTGTAAAGGCCTACGACCATTTTGTCCTACGAGATAGTGTGATCGTACCCTTTGCATTCGAACCACATGAGCAGAATCCTTTCGGAGACCCACACCGATATGTATAAGCAATTCTATGATTGGTTGGAGAAGGGGTGTGGAGAAGATCATATGATCATTTCAGATGATAGTTTTCTTATTACTTCTTTTGTATATTTCATCCAAAGTATAAAATGACAATGAGTTTACTTTTTATTTCCTCCATGTTTGGCTAATTCTTTAGTTTTGTGCTAATTATATAGTAAGTATAATATATACGAAAGTAGACTCATGCGCTTTAATAAAGTATTGATGCTTTTAATATATTTCATTCTTTGTTTAATACAAATAATGGCCAAACATGTAGTTAAAACCTAAAATATGATGTCTAGCCTTGATGAAGGAATGCTGGAATAATTAGGAGTATTAAAATAAAATATTGGTATGCCTAGATAAATGATTTTTTAATATTCTAGGTTTTATAGAGACAAAAAAAATTGTAGGAAAGACATAAACCTTCCTTTTTCATTCATACAAGCTCGACACAAATCTAGGGATGAATATACTCTAATCAACATATCCAAAAAAAAAAACATCTCCATTTTAGAGTATTATTAAGAATGCTATATTTTATACATTCATTAGTCCAAAATACTGTATTTTCATAAGTATGAACTTTCTTTTGCATGTTATTTTCTTTCAATGATAAAAACTCAAAAAATTCTTTTTATCTTCAGTAGGATAAGTCGTGCATTTGTAGTAGTGGTGGTAGTTATGTTGCAAATAAGCAAAACACTTACTCATGGGTTCGACACTCTGCTCTATCACTTTATTAGTTAATTTGGTATGTATACTTGCATAATTAGTGGGAAATAATAATTTTATATATAAAAAAATCTAAGCACATTTTAAAACCTTACAAGTCACATTCTAGCCCACACTAACTAGCATATACTAGTCATCCATAAGCCCCCATTAAGTTTTTAGAACAATTACCAGGGAAATGACATGCATATTATAATTTTGGCTATATTATTAAAACAAGTGCATTTTTAGACCTACTTGTATCCTTTATCCTTATTTTATTAGAAAATAAATTTGAAAATCTAAAAAAAAGTTTTATATTTAATTATTTAGTTATAATTTTTGTGTTGTAGTTTTGTTGTATGCATGGTAAATATAGTAAGGAACTCTTGATATTTAATCCAGAAATAGAAAGGTCCCTTGCAAAAATTCAATTTTTTTTTTTAATTTTTGAAAATGTTTGACCCAATACAAGATCAAGACCATTCTAGGCCACTTAGGGTGTTTGTTAATCCTATAGTAGAAGGAATCTATCAGAGTATCAATAGACCTACTATCCAAGCTACTAATTTTTAATTGAAACCAACCATAATTCAAATGAATCAAAAATGTCAATTTGAGAGCTTGTTGAAGATCCCAACCTACACTAAGCCAGTTTCTTAGAAATTTATGCAATATTTAAGTATAATGGTGTCAGCGATGATTCTATTAGAATTAGATTGTTCCCATTTTCTTTAAGGGAAAAGACTAAAATATGGTTGAATTCATTGCCCCTAGGCTCTATAACCACTTGAAATGAGTTGGTACATAAATTTATAGCTAAGTATTTCATATCTTAAAAAATTACTAAACCTAGAAATGGTATTTCTTCTTTTGCCAAGTTTGAAGGAGAGTCAATTTATGAAAGTTGGGAGAGGCTTTAAAAAATGTTTAGGAAATGTCAATTGGTTGAATATTTATACATTTTATAACGGATTAATAGGATCTCTTAGGTCAATCATATATGCTGTAATTGGAGGATGTTTAATGTCTAAGCTATTTAAGGAAGTATATAAATTAATAGAGGAAAAGACTATAAATAATTTTTAGTGGAGTGGCTTATTGATAGGGTGAATCCTAAGAGAGTAGTTAGAGTCTATGAATCTGATGCTTTGTCAAATTTTATTGCTCAGATAGTTTCTATCTCAAAGAAATTAAATAATATTGGAGTTAACTGAGAATCAATATCATCTATACAATTGAAAGAGACTAATTTGAATTTATTGATGATACTCATAATTTAGGGATTAAAAATATGAATTTGATTGGAAGACAAAATAATCCCTCTTCAAATACTTATAACCTAGGTTGGAGGATCAAACCTAATTTTAGTTGATCAAATAATATTGGTGGTAATAATCAGTGAAATTCTAGACAACCTAATCAAGGAGGAAACTAGAATAATTCTCAAAAACCTGTTGTGAATCATAGACCTTCTTATCCTCAAGGATTTAATAAAAATAATCAATTTAGAAATATGAAGACATCTTTGGAAGAGGTAGTTATGCAATTAGGAACTTAATTATAAATTTAACCTGCTTCTATAAATAAATTGGAAACTTAATTAGGACAGCTTAGAATTTCTTTTAGTAGTAGACCTTTTAGTTCATTACCTAGTAATACTGAAGTTAGCCCTAAAGAGAAAAAGAAAGAACTTATTGGAAACTATTTGAGGAGTGGTAGTGATGCACCCAAATCAAAATAAAAAATCTAGGCAAGTCTGATTGAAGACCATAAATTTAGCATTGTATTGGTAGGAAACCCATTTTTATTCATGCTTAATATTGTTCTGTTATGTGTTGTATGATTTATTTTCTATGAATTTAATATATTATTTGTAAAACTTCTAATGTTAGATTTTGGCTATAACATAATTGATTTCTTAATAAAATGTTTTTTTTATATTGAATCAGTGTCGTAGTGCTTGGATTACAAGTGCTATAATGTTTATTTATTAAGCAACGTGGCATTCAAAACCACCACCACAATGTGTTGAGATAGTTGCTATTTAGTTTTGCATGTTTGATATTCTTACAACTTGTATGTTTTTGATGATTCTAAATATTATTGATTTGATTATAATTTCTCCTAACACATTTTGGAAGAATTATTTTACTCTTGTGTGTTCTAATATTTCAGGAAAATTATAATTCAGATTGTTGAAGAATTCAAATCAAGATTAGTATAGAGTTTATTGTGTTTGAAGTTTGTATTTTTCATTTTATTGAGTCTGAGAGAGTGTGATTGTTATACAGTAACTGAGCACACACACACACACCGGGAAAGAGTTTTAAAATTCATATTTTTAAACTGATCGTACTGTACGATATTACTTCATACGGGACGATTTGATCAGTTATTTTTTCCCCAATGAGCAATGGAACGAACATAAAAGAAATTATTTTTTCCAAGTATGTTTCGTACGGGACGATCCCAGTTTCATACAAGGACGAAGGTCTCAGGTTTGTTCTAAAGAATTGATCGTACGGGATGATCAAACTTTCGTACAGGGATGAACATCTCAGTTTCATTCAAGCATAAAATTATTTTTTCAAAGTCTTGATCGTACGGGATGATCTAAAAATTTGTACAGGGATGAACGCCTTTGTTTTGTTCTCGGACGAAGATCATACGGGACGATATTAAATTTTGTACAGGGATGAACGCCTCTATTTTATTCTCAAATGAAGATCATACAGGACGATCCCAGGTTTGTACAAGGACGAACGTGTCGGGTCTATTCTCGTTCATTTCGTCCTGACATTTTGTACAGCCGAACTTGAAAATTTTTCTATTCGTCCTAGAAGAACTTAGTTCATACCGGATGATGATGATTTCATACTGATTCACAATTGGTTCGTATGCATTTGTATTTGAACTATTCATACGTGTGAACATACAATCATACGGTACGATCGTGAATGCTCTAAATTGAAAAATTCAATTTTCTAGATAGTTTTTCGTGTCTTTTGTATAAAAGGTCCACTCAAACTAAGGCGAGTAAGTCTCTGCTTCATGTTTTTTTAAGGGAAATTGAAGGAGAGAGTGAGAAAGAGTGTTTGATAGAGATTTCTTCCTAGTGGAGTGTGAGGGGTTCACAAGGTTACTTAAAGGTAATGATCTTTGTATGTGATTTGTGTTTTTCACTCTTCCTCTTGTCTTTCTAGATTGCTCATTGAGAAGATCTTTGGAGAAAGATCCAGTTCTCTGCAGACACTTGGAAAATGTGAAAGAATAAAGGTTCTCTGCCTACACTTAGAGAGTGTGAACTGCGAACGGTTCTCTGCCAACACTTTAGAGGGTGTGAAAGGATGACGGTTCTCTGCTGACACTTAAAGGGTGTGAAAGGACGAAGGTACTCTGCCTACACTTGGAAGGTGTGAAAGGACGAAGGTACTTTACCTATACTTGGAGGGTGTGAAAGGATAACAGTTCTTTGCCGACACTTTAAGGGTGTGAAAGGATGAAGGTACTTTGCCTACACTTGGAGGGTGTGAAAGGATGATGGTTATCTGCCGTACCAGAGATTGGTAGAAGAGAGTTTTGTAAAGGTTTCTCCACCTTGCTGTGTGGGAAAAAGAAAAGTCACTTTTGGTAATAGTGCAATACCTAAAAAGGGAGTCTTCAGGGAGTGGATGTAGGTCGTGTTTGACTGAACCAATATAAACCTTTATGTCTTTTATTTTTCTGCTGCTTATTTTTTGCAAGTTTTTTATTGTATGGTTGAAAAGTTTTATTTTAAAAACTTTAATTAACTTACTTCGTAAATCAATGATTTTAATATTTAAATCCAAGAAGTAATTTTTAAAAGTACCAATTCACCCCCCTCTTGGTTAGCCTTAGGACATTAGCTTAGGTTTAACAACCTAATCAAAATTCAACAAGAATCAATAAGTGGTATCAAAGCTTTATTTCAAAATCATAAGTTTAGATTACCATTTAATAAATGATCATGGCTAATTTTGGAAACCGGAACACACCTAAAGTGTATTCGATCACCAGACCTCCTTTATTTGATAACATCCCTTTCAATTTTTGAAAAACACGCATGCCTATATTTTTACAGTCACTAGATTATCGTATATGGATTTTTCATTCAAGAAGGGTATACAAAACCAACTAGATTAGTTGATGGTATTAGAGTTGAAACACCTTTTGCAGAATGAACTATAGAACAACGTGACTTAGCACAGTTAAATGAAAAATGTTTAAACAATTTCTTTTGTGCACTTAAGTTAGAAGACTACATGTGGGTTTCCACTTACAAAAGTGAAAATGACCAAGAAGATAGACTTTATATTACTTATGAAGGGACAAATGAAGTAAAACAATTTAGAATGAACATCTTGTTACAAGATTAAGAATTGTTTCACATGAAACACAATGAATCCATTTCTGAAATGTATTCAAGATTTACTCAAATTGTCACTTCTTTAAATGCATTGGGTAGGGAACTAACGAATGCTGAAATGGTTAATAGGATTCTTCATTGTTTGCCTACTACATATGATACTAAAATAACTATAATTACAGAATCTAAAGATTTGAATGTTTACTATATTGATAATCTTCTTGGTTCACTAATTTCCTACGAGTAAGGAGTGAGTCAAAGGAAGGTTGATGCAGGTAAACAACGAAAGGAGAAGAACATTGTACTAAAAGTAGAGGAGCCAGAGAGTGATCTATCGCAACCTGGGATGAGGACGATATAGCTTTAATGACTATACAATTCAGGAGCTTTCTTAAAAGGAAGTAGAGGAGATGCCAACAGTGGAACAGAGATAAGTTCAATAGGAATGTTAAGATTTCTAATGATGTGATTTGCTATGAGTGCAGGAAACCTGGACATATAAAGTTAGACTGCCCAAACCTAAAAGCCACACCTAGCAAGGAGAAGGCAGAGGAGAAACCAAATAGGAAGAAGGGAAAGAAGAGATTCCCAAGAGCTTTTTGGGCAGACACGGCTTTGGATTCATTAAAATCTGAATAGGAGGAGGAAGTCACCAACTGGTGCTTAATGGTCGATAATCTTGATCAGTCAGATCAAGAAGAGATATATGACTTAACCTATGCTGAAGTGTTAGAAGTTTATAAGGATTCATGATGCATATTTGAAGGTTAAGAAAATGCATACTAATCTAAATCTTGAAATGTAAGAATTGCAAAAAGAATATAAAATCCTTAGGAAAGATCTTGTATTGATAGATAACAACCATATGAGCTTACTTGATGAATTTGATAACTTGAATAAGGAGAATGAGATCTTAAAATCATTAAATGCTCATATGGAAAAAGAATTAATGAATTTTAAAGATGAATCAGAAAATAAAGAGCATTATTTGAATTATAGTAATAATGTGTTAAAAGATTTATACACATTTCTTAAATTGAAAGTAAAAGCTCTTGAGGAAAATAAGAAACCACTAACACTTGAAGATTTTACAAATCCTATTTTGTATCCAAAATTTTTACAACCCAGGAAGAGACAAAGTAATTATCGAAGACTGAGAAATCCTTTTCCTAGAGTTAAATGTTATTCTTGTGGCATGTTTGGAGATATAACACACACATGTACTTTGAATAGAAAAACTCATTTAGTGTCAAAACCTAAGATGCATAAACCTAGACATATCATACATGCATCTAGTTTTATTTTGCATAAAAGAGAACCCAAACTTGTTTCGGTTCCCAGGTCTAACATTTGATATTTTTGCAGGCACGTTCTCATACAAGTCCTCATGAGAGCATTTGGTACATGAATAGTGGTTGCACAAAGCATATAACTGGAGACACTAAGCAATTTATATCGTTGGAAGCCAGAAGTGGAGGCAGGGTTATACTTGGAGATAACACAACTAGGAAGGTGGTTGGATCAAGTATGATTGGAAACCTACAAAATTTTTTCATAGATAATGTACTGCTTGTAGAAGGCTTAAAGCATAATCTGTTGAGTATTAGCCAGCTATATGTTAAAGGATACAATATTAAATTTTTTTCCTACTAGTTACATATTAAGCCTAAATAGAAATGATATTTTTCATGGTTTAAGGATAAACAATATTTATAGCTAGATTTAAATTATATAAAAACTCTTAATTATTTATATTTGAAAACTATTTCTGATGAGTCATGGCTATGGCATAAGAGACTTTGTCATTCTAGCATGAAAAATCTTAAGAAAATTATCAAAAAGATTTTGTTAGAAGTATACCAAAACTAGACTTTACTAAGGATCACCTTTGCGATGCATGCCAATTAGGAAAATAAGTGAAGTCCTCTTTTTAGTCCAATAAGAATATTAGAATTAGTAAACCTTTGGAGATTTTACATATGGATCTTTTTGGACTAGTTGGAATTGTAAGTCTAGGAGAGAAGGTATACAAATTTGTGATTGTATATAACTTTTCTAAATTCACTTGGGTTAAATTCCTATTTAATAAGAGTGAATCATTTGAGGAGTTTAGAGATTTTTCGACTTGGATTCAAAGGAAACGAGGATGTGAGATTTTAATTATTCAAAGTCATCATGACGGTGAATTTGAAAATATAAAATTTGAGAATTTTTGTAAAGAGAAAGAAATTGATCACAATTTTCTGCACCTAAAACCCCTCAGTAGAATGTGATAGTCGAAAGAAAGAACAGAACATTAATAGAAGCCGCTCGAGACATGTTGGCAGAATAATCACTTCTTAAATATTTTGAGCTGAAGCGGTTAGCACTGCATGTTATATTCTGAATAGGGTGAATATCAGATCAAAATTAAATAAAACACCATATGAGCTTCTTAAAGGGAGAACACCTAATTTATCATATTTGTATATTTTAGGATGTAAGGTGTTCATACATAATAATGGAAAACCCGCCTTAGAAAATTTTGATCCAAAATCAGATGAATTTTTTTTTTTGGATAATCTAGTGTTAAAAAATCTTATAGAGTATTTAACAAAAAAAACTTTGGTAATTGAGGAGACCACACATGTTGTATTTGATGAATTCAAAATTTTGGAATAGACAAATGTGGAAGAGGATGAAAAAGAAATTAACTCCCAAAGGATTGAGAAAGTTAATTTGGAAGAAAATTTGGAGTTAGAAAACCCGTTGCCTGTAGATTTCAGATTTTCTAAAAACCACCATAAGGAATTGATTTTAGGTGAACCTAGTGAGGGTATTAGGACTAGGCACGTACTAAGCAAAGAAGTCAATTATTCTGCTTTTCTTTTGATGATAGAACCCACAAATATAAATCAAGCACTTTCAGATGAATTTTAGATTTTGGCAATGCAAGAAGAATTAAATCAATTTGTGACAAATGATGTTTGGGAATTTATTGCAAAGTCAAAGGATCAAAGTGTAGTTGAGACTAAGTGGGTATTCAAGAATAAAATGAACGACTCATGAGTTGTTGTTAGAAATAAGGCTAGATTAGTAGCTAAGGGGTATAATCAGATTGAATGGATTGATTTTGAGGAGACTTTTGCCCCTATAGCGAGACTTTAAGCAATAAGGATTTTGTTAGCCTTTGCCTATTTTAAAGGATTCAAATTATTTGAAAGGGATATTAAAAGTACTTTTTTAAATGGGATAATTTAAGAGGATGTTTATGTTGAACTATCTTTAGGTTTTGAAAATTCAAAATACTCAAATCATATTTTTAAATTGAAAAATGAATTATATGGATTGAAATAGATACCTAGTGCTTATTATGAGAGGTTGAGCACTTTTCTACTTGAGAGATCTTTTGAAAAAGTAAGTGTGGAAACCACTCTCTTTTTAAAAAAATTGGGAGAGGATATACTCATTGTATAAATTTATGTTGATGATATCATTTTTGGATCTACAAATAAAAATATTTGTGATGATTGTTCTAAAATAATGAATAGTGAATTTGAGATGAGTCTAATGAGAGATTTGAGTTACTTTTTAGGTTTTAACATTAAGCAAATTGAGGAAGAAATATTTCTTATTCAGTTGAAGTATGTTAAGGACATCCTAAAAAGTATGAAATGGACAATGCTAAACTTGTTAGTACACCTATGAGTTTCTCAGTTCAGTTGGATAAGGACCCAAAGGAAAAATCTGTTAATCAAAATAAATTTAGGGGAATAATTGGATCATTGCTTTACTTGACTGCTAGTAGATTTGATATTATGTTCAGTGTTTGTTTGTGTGCTAGATTCCAATCAGATCCAAAATAATCACATTTGACAGTAGTGAAAAGGATTTTGAGATATCTCTTGGAAACTCAGAACTTAGGGATTTGGTATCCTAAGTTCAGCTCTTCATTTAAAATAATTAGATATTCAGATTCAGACTTTGTAGGTTGTAGGGTTGATAGAAAGAGTACTTATGGAACTTGTCAATTTATAAGAAATTCTTTAGTTTCTTGGTCTAGTAGAAAATAAAATTCCGTAGCCTTATCTACTGCTGAAGGTGAAAATATTGCCTTAGGAAGTTGTGTGACACAAGTTCTTTGGTTGAAACAATAGTTGATTGTCTTAAGATTCTTAGGATTTTCAATAGGCACAGTACCAATTTATTATGATAACACTAGTGCTATTTTCATTTCAAAGAATCCTATTCAACATTCTAAAATCAAACATATAGACATAATGCATCATTTCATAATGGATCATGTATCTAAAGGAGAAATTGAATGGAATCATGTTTAAACTGAAAAACCACTAGCCTTTGATACCTTTAGCACATTAAGAATAAGGCTTGGTGTAATTTATTTGAATGCTTAATTAAAAATCTTTTGCAAACTTGATATGTGTTTATGTGTGTTTTTGTTTTTGTGTTTTTTATTTTTAATTTTCTATTTTTGTGTTTTTTTATTTATTTTTTGTTTAATTTTGAAATGCTTTCACATCAAATTTCATGTTTCTGATCGATTGTGCAAATTTTTCTAAGTGTTATAATCGTACTGTTTGAAATTATTTTCATCCTGTACGAATTCTGTAGCATATCCATCGTTGGTTTGGACTGATTGCGTATAGTTTTATTTTTCCAATACATATCGTATTGTACGATCTCTAGATCATCTCGGATGATCTGTATTCATTCGTATGTACTCATGTAGACGGTTATATGGGCAGAATTAGTTATTATAATTGATCGTACGTACGAACCCATAGTTTGTATGTACAAACCATATGTCATTTAATGTGGGGGGACGAATCTAACAGTCATTAAAATAATCTTAAATAACAGATTGTGCCGGACGAACACTTGTTCGTCTGTACGATCGTATGGTCAAAAAGCCAATACGAAAGGATGCCTCGTAACTTGCATGATTACGAAAAGTCATTTCGTTTTGAACGTATTCGTTTATATATATGAAATTTCTTTTCATACGTATGAACCCATGTATCGTACTGTACGAAACTATTTTCATACGTACGAAAGATCATTTTTCTTTAAATTGGAGGGCTTTGGAATTCATTTTCATTCACTTCAATAGCCTTCTCTAATCCTTCAAATCTTAGTAATGGCCAGTTCTAGTAAGAAGAGTAGACTCACTAAGTGTCCGTCTTCTAGGGGTGGAGATGACAACTTTCTCTCGAGGGCTAATGAGGATTATTCTCTTAGGTTTGTTTCTACATAAATCACACCTTCTAGAATCCTTATTCAAAAGGATATTCACTTCCAAGTGATGCCTCTTTTCACTGCCACCCTTCTAATTCCACTTTTAATCACAACCTTTTTACCTTTTCTAATAATGAGAATATTCTTCTCAACATAAGACAACCCTCCTTCATTAATCCCCAAAGGTTTTTCCTTAAATTTCTTATTACGAACATCCAGTAAGGGAGAAATTGTAGAAGCACCATTGAAGACCTCTCCACACGAATGAACAAAAGCATTCAACCCTGAACGAGTAGGAACCTAAGAACCACCTAATGAAGATTGAAGATTTCCTAAAGGATTCACAAGAGAACCACCAGTGGATAGATGGAGACCATATGCTATCATACTGGAGGCTGATACCAAGGCAAAGAGAAATTTAAAATCACACTCTACCTAGAAATTAGGACACTCGCTCTAGAAACCAGAACACTCTCCAAAAATTGGCTATATGGTAATTTAATTAAGTGATGGAATATGTGTTTTTTTTCAAATTTAGATTTTGGGGCGTGATGTGAGAACCCAAAAAAAAAAATGAAATGTGTTAAAAAAAATTGAACTTCTACCTGAACTACAACACAACGACACTATACCTTTGAGCATCGAGGTACTGTGGTATGGAGAAACATGGCACTAAAAATGGCTGCTATGGTGCCTGAGCCTTTGTTCTATAGTAACTTTGAAATCGACATGCAACACTACAGTGTTAGGTCTAAGCGCTATAGTGTTAGGATACTAATAACATTTTTTTAATATATTTTACTATAAATATCCCTGCACCTCCCCCCACCTTCACTTTGCATGCTTAGCTAGGAAGGAAAGGGGACGAGAAGGGAGAGGAATAAGAGGGAAATAGGAGTTAGGAAGGCCTTCAGGTCATTTTTGTATGTTTTTCCTTTTACAAATATTGTTCTATTCATTGTACGTAACTATCCACTTACTTCTATTTTTAAAAATTTTGATTTCTATATATTTATCTTTCCTGAATCTATAAAAATGTATTATCTTTTGATTTTATAATCTTTCACTATATAACTTCTGATATGTTATAGATTTGATCATTTTGAATAATTTGATATAATTTTCTTATATTTTCATCGATTAAATTTATGTATAGAAATTTGTCTATGAAATGTGTGTGAAATTATGTTCTGAAATTGATGTGAAAATAATGTATTGTATTGGTAAAATGTATTCAACAATACGACATGTTGAAATGATTGATAGGTATTAGAATATAATACTATTTTGATTGAGAAAGGAAAGGAGGTATTGCATTGATCATGATATTAATTTGATAGAAAAGGAGGTATTAATTGATATCAGATATATGAAATGATAACCTTATAATGATACAATGATATAACACTTCCAGAGTAACAAATTCATAGCAACGATCAGAGTAATGATTATGAGTTATAAGGAGCTGGAGATTTATTGGGAGTCATAAGTGCAGGAGAAATATACCCTCATATGAATATCTGATAAAATATTGATGATTATTTATATAATATTGATTATTGAATAATTACTCATTACTTTTATTGATACCGATCACTGTTACTTATTGATACCATAGCTTACACTATATTAGTATTATTTACTATTAATTTTGTTACTATTCTTGATGATATTGATCATTATTATTGATATGGATCACTATTATTGATACTGTCGACTATGATGTAATGTATTATAAATTGAGCAATTTGTATAGATAATTGGCATAAATATTGATACATAGATTTCTTTATATGATTTACAACATATTATTTCACTTCTTCTTGCATTGATTTTAGTTGTAAGATTTTACTTACTTGCTGAGCTATTCGCACAATATGTGGTTTAAATAATTTTAGGTAACGAGCTTGCAGCTTGAGGTTATGTATACATATTTTGATGCTAGTGTAGCTTTTTATTTTAGTTCTTTAGTTTATGTATTTTCTTATAGCCATAGTGGATATATATTGTATATATCGTTTTGGACTATACAATTATGATGTAATTCTGGACTATAGAAATGCGAATTATGTTTTCAATTGTTTGTTGGTTCTTTGTAGTGAAATTAATCAACTCTAGATGTTGATATTGATCTAGTTTCAATGGCTAATTAATGAATAGAATGAATTGATAAGATAATAAAGATTGAAAAGGAAAAAGAAATTATTTCACTATAAATGCTAGGGCATGACAAATGTGGTATCAGAATAATGATAGTGAAATAATTTGATTGTGATAAAAACTAATTATTGATTACATTATTTAAGTTTGCTAATAAATTTATTTTATCTTGAAGAATTTATTTTGTATTTATGTTTTGACATATAAATTTTGAAATTTAAGTTTTGTTTATTGATAATTCAAATAGATTCAATTGGAAAAGATAAGAACTCAGAACTCTACACTGAGATGTTTCCAATAACTTTAGAAAATATGAAAATGTTTACTGATATGATTGCTCAAATGGTGAGCGATCGATCGATTGATGAAATAGGCTTATCAAAGTTATAAGAAGATGAGGGAGAGTATTAATAAATGGTTTGATAAAATTATTAAAGCTCCTACCACTCTGTAGTGTATTTGGTGTGAAAGGCGATATGTGGGACCATGTTACAGGGTGACAGGACAATATTTCAGGTACGATGATTATGGGCATTGAATGACATAATTTCCATTCTTTGAACATGGACAAGGATAAGTGTTGAGTGAAAGTAGACATTTGAAGTCAGTGATAGAGGTCTCTAAAATGCATGAGGATACACTGGTTTGATTGCATGTTATTTTATATAAGTTAAGCTTCCATCCTTTTGATGTGATTTAATGCGATCCCCGATCCAATATAGATTTTTTAATATTAATATTTTCTTCGATTGAATTTGATAGTCTATTTTAGTATACACTCTCTTTCTAATTAATTGATATAGAAATAAGAAGGATGACATTTTGCGAAGGTGAGTAGATTGTTAGCACTTGAAAAATAAAAATGATTTAAAAATAGAATTGATGCTTGAACTATTGTGCAACAGTTGTAGCTTTGAGAGCCAAGGTGCTAGGTTTTTGAGCATAGCGGTGCTAAAAATGACTGCTTTGGTGTCAAAATTTCTATTCTTTAATAACTCTAAAATTGACATGCATTGTTGCGGTGTTAGGCCACTAATAATATTTTTAAATATATTTTATTACAAATATCCATACACCACCTTCTCACCCTCACTTCAAATGCTTAGTCTAGAAGGAAACGAGAAGAGAAGAGAAGGGAGAGGAAGAAGATGGAATGAGGAGAGAAAAAGGCCTTCAAGTAATTTTTATCTATCATTTTTGTTATGGATATTGTTCAATTCATTGTAAGTAAAATATCCGCTTATTTTTTTTTTTAATGATTTTGATTTCTACGAATTTATCTCGCCTATATCTTCCAAAATGTATTATCTCTTGATTTATTAATTCTCTGTAATGAAATTAATTAGCTATGGATGTTAATATTGATATAGTTTCAATGGTTAATTAATGAATATAATAAATTGACAACATAATAAAGATTAAAAAGGAAAAAAGAAATTCTTTCACTATAGAGCCCGGGGAGTGACACGTGACACTTTCAACCTCACTCACCCAATTATGCTCCTTCTGATCTCTGTTACCCACTTACTATGGTCCTTCCAACCTTCGTCTCCCACCTACTATGGTCCTTCAGACCCCCATTGTCCGACTATGATTGTTTGACCTCATGCTTGACTTTTGTTATCTCTCGACTAAGTTCTCAAACCACTGTCACTATGATTCTTCAACATCAAGCTCGACTTCTATTATTTGTCGACTACGATTCTCAAATCACTGTCACTCGACTATGGTTCTTCTGAACTTAATCACTCGCCAACTATAGTCCTTCCAACCTCCATCACCCAACTAAGCTAGGTCCTTCCAAATTCTGTCACCCGTCGAATACAATTCCTCTGACCATCATTGCTTGACTATAGTGCATCTAAGCAGCATCACATGAATATGTCCCTCCAACCTCTATCGCCCAACTACGATTTCTCCGACCTCAATTTCGAGACTATGGTCCCTTCGACTGTCACCCAAATGCGATCCCGTTAATTACCATCATCTGACTACTATCTTACAAACCAAACAAACAGGCTAATGTTATCTCGAGAATAGCTCTCCTATCATTGGATTCTTCTATGTAATATGTTCTATATATTATGTATTTGCTACGATGAGCTAACGACTTCCCCTTAGGAAGGGCAACATTTATAATCAATAACAAAAACAATTTGAATCATTTTAACTAGGCCAAGCCCCATAATTTTTTTTCCCTTTCCTAACTTTTCCACGTAAACGAAACTAATGTACTTATGATTGCTACACCACTCTCTCTCTTATCTTTATGTGATCTAGATCTTCGTTGAAAGCTAAGACATGAAACTTTTTATTTCTCTACCATCGTGAATATTTTGGCACGCAATAATGAAAAATGATACATCTATAGATTATTCAATTAATCAACATTAATCTTGAGATAATATCTGATTAAAAACTATGAAAATTAAATTTAAGACCATCAAAACTTTGATTCGAACAAGCTTATGGTCAAACTTAATGTCTTGATAAGACAAACTCTTCAACTATGCAAATGATCCAATCCAACTTCAAATGAGCTCAACTCAAGAACTTCAAGAATGTTTGAAAGCTTCTAAACATTAATTGAAAAATCAAATGGTCTACAATTCTTACAAGCAATGTCAAATTATTATGTGCTAGAAAATTGTCTTTGAGACAAAATATCCAAAAAACTTAAAAAAAAAAAATCTTTATTTATAAGGAAGCTAATTTGGGATGAAACACTGTCACTAAAAGGAATGGGTAGTTACCAACATGCTCTAGTGTCATCGTTGGTGGTGGGTTTGTGGTGGCTAGTCAGGCAAGCTAGCCTAGCCAAATTCAGCCTCAATTTTGGGCATGTATGGCGTATTCTAACATTTTTGGGATTATTTTTGACATTCTTATCTAAATTTTAAAACTTTCAGATTGATGTAAGCCTCTATGATAAAATTCAAGTAGATATGAATAATTCAAAGCATAATTTTTTAATATTTTTTACATGAATCGATGAATTAAATTCATGGAAAGTTAAAATTACATTCTTATCTACAATTCTTACAAGCAATGTCAAATTATTATGTATTTGCCATCTCGCTTTCGTGATCCCAGATTTTTGGTGGGATCTTCGTCTCTATCTTTTAAAGATGATATTTCTGGTTCCTATTAATCCTAGTTATGTGCCTAGCTAGTTCTGATGATCATTTGCCTGTTTATTCGAATAATGGTCTGAAGCCGTTGGATAAGGTTTGTGCTGTTATTTCCTCTTTGCAAGTTTGTGAGGAGGTCCGGGCTGGGGTTTTATCCTCTAATTCATCCCTTCGAGCTTGTCACAGTGTTGAGGGTCAATTTGGCTGTGCTTTTAATTATGGTTCTTTGTTGCCGATGGTGGGTGCTGCGTCTACCCCGTGTGTCTTAGATGGTATAGTAATCCTATGCCTCCTATGGTTGTTGAACGATTGGAGGGGTCTACTTCTGCTAATGTTAATTTGGGTGGTCTTTTGTGTGGGGGTTATAGATCTAGCTCTAAGTGTGATGCCCCAACCATTTTCTCCCCTATTATGAATTCTGATTTAGTTCATAATTCTTTTGTTGATGTGTCAGTTAAATTAATTGAGCCTCAAGCCTTGGTTTATCATGTGGGGAACAACTCGGGAATGGATTTGAGATTGCATCTCGATTTGCTTCACTATTCGTCTAATTCCGAGTTTGTTTTCTCTTCGGAGTCCTTTTGGGATGATGATCCTGGAAATTCTTTTGCTTTGCTGAGTGATAAACGGGTTGTTTCTGGCTCTCGTGGTAAGGCTCGTGCTAGGGGCATACGTGGTAGGTAATTACAGTGGTTTATTTGGTGGTTTCCTTCTGTTTGGCCGTTTCTGGGTTTAGTTTTTGGCTGGTCTAGATGGATCTTTGGTGCGGGTTATTGCCCTTCTTTTTTGTTTCTTGCTGGCTGTTGCTTTATTTTGGAGCTATCCGTTTTATTTTCTGTTGGCCGGGCTATGATGTGGCTGGGGCTAGCTTCTCCTTCGGCTGGTTTGTGGCAACCTTTGATGATGCTCTTCTGCTCGGTTGGGTTGGCTTCTTTGCGTGGTTCTTCATCAAATTGGACTGTCAGAGCTTGGCTTAAGGGAAGTTGGAAGTCTCGGCCTTTAACTGAGCCCTCGGACCTTGTATTTTCTTTTATTGTCTTGGAGTGTTGTTTCCTTGCTTATTGTATCATGTACTATTTTTGGCCTTTAATATAAGTTATGTCTTTTTTATAAAAAAAAAAAAAAAAAAAAATTGTCACAAACGAACCCTAAATCTACTTGAGACCAAGCAATCTCTAATTAAAATACTATCAATTCCTACCAAAAGAACAATCTATGTTGTTTTTTAATAAAAATACTTGAAATTCATCTAAGTATTGATTGAGATGAAATGCAAAATATTAATGAGCAAACAATAAAGACATTAAATATGAAAAATCATAGCGAATGAAATATAACCAACACTAAGACATTTATCAAAATTGACAACAAAATGATAATCTTCAATCTCATGTGAAATTTAACCTATTTTATTCGGGACATCTAAGCCAATTAAGACGAATTCATACACAAATTACATACACAAGTCTTGAATTCATCAATGAGTTTTCTAAATTATGCAAATCACGACAAACTCTAAGTTATATGCTAAATCCTAATAATATCTTGATCCATGGCGTTTGAAATTTGATTAAACTTCTGAAAAACTAGCTTTGTCTCTCTTTCCTCTACAATTCTCTTATTGCTTGAGATAGCTTTTTTATAGAGAAAAATTAATACAAAACAAGAGAGAAATAGTTTATAAATATTCTAATGAATTATCTATTTTTTATCAATAAAATTTTAAAAATTATTTAATTACTAAATTACAATAAAATAATTAATCAACATGGGCCGCTTCATTAAAATTTTTCCAACATTTGCTTTTCAAAGCTTCTAATTATCTTCCAATCTTCACAACAATTTTTTTTTTTTTTTTCAGATTGTAACAAAAGATTATATAAACAAAAAAAATTTCGAATAAAATAGAGAGTGAAAGGCACCCAATGCAATGTAATTTGAATTTTTTTTTTGATAAAAATTATAAGAAATTGCATAATTTATAACACGTGTAAATAATGATATGTTATATGGAATTTAATAGTGGTAAAGATAGCTTTCAAGATTGTGATTGATGATCTAAGCAAAGGGAGAAAATATGGTTGATACCAACTATGATATTTGACAAAGGAAGATTCAATATTTTCAAGAGATTGTAATTTTGCAATGCAAATGATTCAACAGACAGTAAAGTCAGCCAGATAATTCACAACCCTAGGAGATTAGAGATGCTCAAGCATAATAAAAGTGTATACTATGAGTAAGGCTTCATTTGGAACAGCTTTTTCACTACTTTTAAAGCAGTTTTTTAATACAAAATTTTTAATTCGAAAAATTTTTGTACTAAAAAGCTACTTTAGAAAACATAAAAAAAGTTGTTCCAAACGAAGTCTAAATTATCACCATGTAAGTATAAAATGTAATTTACATTCATATGGTTCATTTTACAATGTAGATCACAAAATTCTTCAATAACTTACATAATAAATTGAGAGAAATTCTTAAATTAAGATGGGTTTATAATAACTTATTGTGACAATTAAAATTGTTGAACTTCATAAAAGAGATTAATGTAATTTATTATTATGTAAGGCTGTTCTTTCACCCACCAGAAAAGAACCAATCTTGAGGCTCAACTCTTTGATTTTATGTCTATCATGGAAGAGAAAAGTCAAGTTTTGCTTTGAAAGCCCTTCCATTTAAATAAATCTTAAAGCAATTTATGGTAAATATTCTGTAAGCAAAGAGGCTTATAATGTCAATTAAGAATGATCCATGCATGCATATATAGATTTAGATGCTCAACATTATGCAATTGCTATACAACATATTCATAAATTTACATTTGACTTTAAGGCTTAGTTTGGGATTGCTTTCTTACTATTTTTAAAAATTGTTTTTTAGTACAAAAATTTCTAGTTCAAGAAACTTTTATACTAGAAAACTTCTTTTGTTAAGAAAATTGTCCCAAACAAAATGTAAATCACAACATAGTAACAAAATTCACCACAAATCATCATAGACCTAAGTGCAATGGCAAAAAAGTTATGATAGAATAGTTTATAGAAATTATTTAATTTTGATGCATCTCAACAAATTTTATTTGATTGGTATGAATACTAATACTCTGCTTGAATTGATAATTTTTAAATTAAATTAAAAATCTTTCATACTTGGATTTTGGCAAACTTATAGTTAAACTGAACATCTTGTCAAGTTAATTAAACCCAACAATACAAAAACTGATTTGATCCTAGTCTATGGTTTCGTTTGGGACGACTTTCTTATTGATTCTTAAAACAATTTTTAGTACAAAAATTAAAATTTTTATAATAAAAATTTCTTTAAGAAGCAGTAAGAAAGCCGTCTCAAACAAAGTCTAAATGATCCCAAATTAAGCACTTAAAATAAAGTCGAAAACTTCTGAGCATTGATTGAAGGATTGGATGATCTCCAAATTTGATATATTTATAGTAAATTCAAGGGACTCGATGGGATGAATACAACAAGCCTAAGATCACTTAATTTTTAAGGTTATTAAGGAACTTAAATATTGATTAAATAGTCTATGATCAAACAATTCAATAGGAGTTGTCTAATGGAGTATTATAAAATTTTAGCTAAATGTACCAAACTACCCACCTTACAAATATTATAAATAAATTCACATTCTCTATATAAAATATATCTAGACTTCATATTGAAGAGAGCTAGGAGATTTGAATAACTCTAAAGCTCTACTCAACATTTTCATGCCTATAATCACTTGTAGTCATCATCTGATCATCATCATCTGGCCATTGTCATCATCAGACCAATATAGCCATCTGATAATCACCTCTCGACTATCATAGTCCATTCTTCATCATCTGATCACCATCATCTATCCATCATTGTCAAACCATTATTATTTGATTGTTGTCATCTAACCACCATAACCCGGCCATCATTGCCATATTTTTTTTAATTCCTTGTTTTTCACTTTAAAACTCTAGTATCTCCTATGATCATCGTTTTTTATCTATATATGAAGATTTTTGTGCAAAATTAGAATATTTTTTTTTTGTGCAAAATTAGAATATAAATTCTCTCTCTACTTCACAAATTTTTAAGCAATCAATGATGTTTATACTTAAATACCTATTAATATTTTTTTCATAATGATTTCATCCTAAAATATTTTATAATATGACATCATTAGATAAGAATTTATAAAAATATTATTCTAAGAAATTAATTATCAAATAATACTTGTGAATGATTATTAAAAAGAAAATTTTTATAAGTACTATCTCATTTTGAAAATAAGATATGGTGGAAGGAATGATGCAATATTCTCTATATTTAATATGATATTTTCATATGCCCATTACAAATGTGTACTAAATTGATGGGTATATGACTATGATTGTAGAATTTAGATTCATCAAGATGAAGAGCTTGAATTATTAAATGTATAATAGAATATCTTGGACTTCTCCAATTTGTAGATTAATTAAACTGAAAAATCTAGCAATAAACATTACAGGAAAATCATCTATTATCGCCAAAATTTTACGGTGGAAATTAATCATTTTCTGGTTTTTTTCGACTTTACTGGTGGTTTTACAACTGAAAAAATTTTGCCGGTAAAACCTGCATAGGAAAATAAATTTTTGCGGAAAATAATTCCAGCGGCTTTCGGGCAGAATTAAATCGCTCATCGTTAAATTAAAAAAAAATCCGTTTTCCCGCCCAGCAGTCGCTTCCCTGCCACCCTGCTCCCACGCCCGCGGAAGCCCACATGCCCGAAAGCCTAGTCTCCCGTGCCAGCCCGCTCGGATGCCCACTTTCCTGCCACGGCAATCCCACTCTCACACGCCAGCCCACCTGCCAGGTGATTTGAACTCGGGAGGGTTTGAAAACATCTCAAACAACCAACCGAATTGCTGGACATGCAAATACATTTTTAATGTCAAATTTTTATATTTAAACTATATATTGACACAAAATCAAAAGGTACTTAATTATACTAATTAATTTAATTATAAAAAATGAAATTTAATATAAAATAAAAATTAATATTTACTAATTAATTTTAAAATGAAAATTAATTAAATAGTTAATATTATTTTTAATCATTTTTGCTAAATCATTTAAATTGTTTAAATTATAATCAATTTAATTAAATTTTTAAAATTCCATTAAAAAATTAAAAATTCGCCAGAAAATTTGTCGGAAAATTTTGTGGGAAAGAAACCACCGGAAAATTTCTTTAGAAAAGTTGTCTCATTGTTTTCCATCAAAAAACTGCGGGAAAGCTGCCAGAAAATTAACCGCTGAAAAATTTCATAAAAAATGGGTGATTTTTCTATAGTGAAAGACATTAAAAAATTTTTGGGGACAATTTTTTTATGGCATCCAACCGAACCAAAAATGTCCATTTGCAACTACCGTAAACCTCCACCTCAAAGCCAAAAAGAAATACATTTTTACGGTTGTGAACTGTGCGCTGTCAATATTAAAGTCACACTAGCTAATCACAAAAATATATTTTTCAAATGAGAATGAGGATGAGAAAGAATCTACATGGAATATTCTTTTTTGGTGTTTGAAATAAGGTTCGGTTGGATATGAATTACTATTTGATATGGTTATTACTACATTTAATTAGAAGTGGAAAATGAGTAGTTTCGTTGGAGATGGCCTTATTATTCCCCATATCCACCTCTTTCTTCCCTCTAGATATGCTCCAGATGGGTTCTTCTTCTTTCTCCTTCTAAGATTTCCACCTCATCTTCCTTCCTATGGATTTTAAAATTCATGCTTTTTCCTTCCACCCCTTTTGCCACAGAAGCCGCCATTTTGTTGTGTATTTCCAAAATTTTCTTCATCATGTCCCAAAGATCAACTACTTGTCCTTCCATGGTGGAAATCCTTTCCTCCACCGTTGTCTTGATTTGATTCATCTCCCCTTTAAGCCTTTCTTCTAGTGCATCTACTTTCTTGGCCGCCATCTCGATCCAAGTTTTTATAGATCCAAAAATTCTAAATTTGAATTAAAAAAATAACAATTTTTTCTTTTCCCAACCCAAATACTGCCGCAGGAATTTGCCAAAATCAGCCAATGAATGATACCAAGACTTGTTATGATACCAATTTAATAGGAAATACTTGAGTTCAGAAATAACCCTAAGGGTAATACTTGAGTTCGCAAGCAAACCTATCACCGATTGGTGAAAAATAGCGAGATAAATGCGAAATCTAGGTGAAAATAGCCCAAACGATATATTGTGGTCGGAAAATCAATGGCAAGCAATAATGAAAACAAGATACAAGAGTTCCTCAATTCGAGAGAAGGATCATCTCTCCCAAATCTCTAGATAAGAGAAGCAATAGGCCAAATCATCATAGAACCCTAATTGATAACAAATCAAAACATAATGCCTCCCTAAGCATCTCATGCTCTTTAATACAAAAACTTTCCTAATCTACTTTCCCTCCCAAGCCCTAACCACCCCCTCCTTTCAATTTGACTCATGGGGCCCACCATATGGGTAGGCAAGATGAAGGAACTTCCACCTCCTGTAGACCCAAGGGCCGGCCGGGCTGGTTCAGGGTGAATTGGCCTAACATGTTATTGGCTACTCGTTTTCAACATTGTTGATTCCTATACATGAGGCTTTAAATGTAGGTTGTTTGGTGGTTTTTAGTGGTTGATTTGGCGCACATTTATGTGATCTATTAAATGATATTCCCTCTTATTTCTTCTATAAATTGTTGTTGGTTTTCTTGTGAAAAGAGAGAGATATATATGATGAATTTTTGTTTGTAAAACCTGCCGGTTTTTCGAGCTTGCAAGCTAGACTCCTTTCCCCTTTCCCTCTACTACTTCATCTCAGTTTTCTACCTCTTCTTCTCTCTCCATGGTTCCCACCCCATTTGTATCATTTTTCTCATAATTTATATAAGTTGAAAGGTGTTGTGTTCTAAGGTTGTATTGTTTTGTTTTTAAGTTGAAAGTGTTGTGGTGTCTTGTAAGTTGTAAGCATTATTGTGTCATGTGCTCATGTTCATCTATGTATAAGGAAGAGAAGTTTGTTTTAAATTTCTTTAGAAAGGCATGCCTTATTGCTTTTTAGTTAATTTTTTTGAACAAAACCTATGAAGCGAAACATATAATTAATGCTTCGATTGGGACGGTTTTATTCCTGCATCTAAAAATAGCTTTATTCTACAAAAAATTAAAATTTTTGTACTAAAAAATTGTTTTAAGAATCAATAAAAAAGTCATCACAATCGAAGCCTAAATCTACAAATATAAGAAACAAAACCATACACTATATTAATAAAAATTAATATTAAAAATATACAAATATTTAACCACAATAGATTTAATTTTTTTGTGTAAAAATAGAATGGATAGGAAACAGCACATAGCAAAATATATATAATTATCCTCACTTATAGTAAAATCACATATTTATAATTTATATCTCTGCTGAACTGACAAATGAGCTGCTGCTCCACCTCAAAACCAATTGCAATCATCACAGCACAAATTCCAACAGAAAACAAGACAAAGGCAGGTGAGAAGATCCAGTTGACTCTGAAAAGGCATCACTGCTTTTAATCTGATAGAATGATCATATATGCACCACTATGATTCACTTCTGCTGACTGCCATGTGATAACTTTTCATCTAACATTAATCAGAACAGCAATGCTAATTTTCCCCCAAAAAAGAAAAGAACAGCAATGCTCCACCTTTTTCAGAATAATAAACAAACAGTATATACTTCGTGGTATGCTTCCTTTACCAAACTAGGAAAACAGCTTATCTAAACCGGACCCCTTGGATGGTCTACGGGCAACCAGGGATCCATTCATTCTTTTTGCCTCGCTATTTTATTCTCTGAGTCCAGGATTCGTCAGGCTTGGGAGCACTTTTGGTGGAGTTTGCTCTTCCTGCTTCACTTTCTGTTTTGTGGCTGGTTCTTAATTGATGTAGCTTTTCATTTTTCAGCAGCGAAGGCTGATAGTTTTGTTTTCCTTTCTGTTGTTATGCAGCAATTAAGCTGATAGGTTTTTGGTTGATGGTTACCGTTTTGTTGTGGTAACAATCAACTTCATTTTTGTAATCTTTTTGGTATTAATGCTATGGGCTTTGGCCCCTAATTTTCCAAAAAAAAAAAATAATAAAAATTTCAAGTTAAAAAATATTTGTATTAAAAAACTATTTTAAAAAACACTTATAAAAAATTTATCCCAAAGAAAATCTTAATCAGTAAATTTATGAATATTTGAAATTTTTTTAAAAGAAATAGCATTCTTGCCTTCAGATGAAAAGATAGTTACACTAATATTTCTCCTAAATCTTAGCAGCATTCATCTTTTGTTTTTTGGAACGCCTTCACCAAAGTTTTTAAACATTAAGATCTTAAATTAAGGTTTTGTTTGGGAAGCTTTTTTTACTGCTTTCTAAACGAGTTTTTAGTATAAATTTTTTAATTCAAAAATTTTTTGTACTAAAATCTATTTTAGAAAATATTAAGAAAGCTGTTCCAAACGAAGCTCAGTGGCATGCCTTTCTCCCCTTATTGTTATCGATGATTTCATAATGAAAACCTTTATGAGCTTTTTAGTATATCTGTTCTCAATCTCTTTCACTTTCCTGTGACTGTTATGTTTGAAGCTATTTTTTGTGGTTCCAGTTGTGTTATTAATCTTCAAACAATGAGAAGCTAGATGTTAAAGCTACTCAAACAGCTCCTATTGTTGATGGTGAAGGCAAAATAACTTCGAATTAGGCGCGTAAACAGGTTGAGTTTGTGCGAGCTCAAGTGTCGTTCGGCACGATTCTTTAAGCAAACGAGCTAAATGTTTTTTGTTAGAGTCCAGCTTGTTAACTTATTGAGTTGAACACGAGCTATTCATGAACATAAGATATAATTGAAAGTCACATATAAATCATAGAATATATTTATCATAATGTAGATATACATATATCCATACAAATATAAATATACGAATATGATGAGTATACGTAATTTGTATAAAGATGCATATTGTTTGTTAACATCAGCTTTTATTTTACTCTCTTTTCTCTATTTGGCAGTTCTCTTATATAGAAGACTATATTGAGACGTCATTTGAGGCAGGTTTCTTACTGTTTTCAAAAGCAACTTTTTAGTACAAAATTTTTTAAACTAGAAATTTTTGTACGCAAAAGATGCTTTAGAAAATAGTAAAAAAGATGTTCCAAACAAAGTCGAAGACTAACATTATGGCTTGATCTGCTTAAATTACTCATTGTATTCTTTATAATATTTAGAAGGAATGAAATGACATATTTTACAAAAAAGTTGATTTAGATTTTGTTTGGAGTTGCTCAAACTTTTTTATTTCACTTTTTAAAGCTCCTTTTATCCAAAAATAAAATTTTGAAGGAAAATATTTAAGAAAATAAAAAATTTTGTCTTGTCTTTCAAACAAATTATTTTTAACTAATAATTTTTCTTACCACAAAGACAATTCTAAAGCTATTCCAAACAAAATCCTAATGAATCTAATGCAAAATAGAAAGCAGCTGAGTCATATCAACTCAATACAAGTTGAAGATAACAAACAAAATTACTTCAAGATTTATCCTTTTTGATGAAAAGGAGAGAATCCTAAATAGGGTTTTTTTTTTTTTTTTTTTTTCTAATAAAATTTTGATACCCAAATGGGCCCACACTCACTCAGCATTGTGCTATCTTTCTCTTTAAATTAGTTTTCAAAAGCGCTTAAAGTGTTTTGATATTTTACCTACTTTTCTCAACAACTATATGAAATGTGGGAGGAGCTTCTCTTATTCAAATTTATAAGGCAAATTTATTGAACTTGGTGGTGGGTTAGAACTCAATAGCCTCCCAAATTACCAAACTTGCTTCATTCCCAAGTATAGGATTTCTCATTTTTGTTCCTATTTTTTGTTCATTATAAACTTAAAAAGAAAGTTTCTTTATTTTCCTCTCAAACAAGTGACTTAAGCTTCGTTTGGAATAATTTCTTACTGTTTTTTAAAGCAATTTTTAAGTACAAAAATTTCTTGAACTAAAAAATTTTGTATTAAAAAGTTGCTTTGAAAAATAATAGGAAAGTTGTCCAAAATGAAGTATAAATTTCAGGAAAAGAAAAGCTAAATCAAAGTAATATTAATTAAATTAAATTTGCAATACACACTTAACTAGCCAAAATTCCCCATTCCCCAAAATTTTATATAATTCATTGCTTCTGTTAAGCTTTAAATGTTTACAAGGCATTCAAAGTATTAGTAGAAGGAAACTTATTCAATTTTACAATAATGTTTAAAATGAAATACAAGAAATTTAGTTAGACACATACTCAAAAACACATGTGTGTGTGTGTATATATCGTGCATAAAAACAAATATGCTCGAACGATGTAGCTTAACTAAGCTAAATTTTATCAGTTGAGGGACTGTTTGGTTGGAATAATGTAGGGTAT
This sequence comes from Dendrobium catenatum, assembly GCF_001605985.2. Classification (NCBI taxonomy): domain Eukaryota; kingdom Viridiplantae; phylum Streptophyta; class Magnoliopsida; order Asparagales; family Orchidaceae; genus Dendrobium; species Dendrobium catenatum. Next base: position 228,731 of record NW_021319301.1, on the reverse strand, counting down.
AAGGCATTCCAAATGCATAGGTTTTGACAATTTTAAAGTTTGGTAGGATGAAAAAGGAATGTAAAGTATAGTAATATAAATGTAGTGTAAATCATTCTAGTTCAATTCTGAGGTAAACAAAACTCATTCAATCTTGATCAAGAACGTTTTACATTGCAAGCAAGCTCGTTTGACTGCCACAAATCACTGCTGCCGGCCACCTCCATCCACCTTAGGCCACCACCGTTGGCCACAACACTTGTTGGCGGCCACTACTGCCACGCATCGGCCACCACCGCTACCTGTCGACCACCACCAGCACCGCCACCCTCACCCACCACCAGCCATCTTTTTTAAATTTTACATTACATTCATTTACTTAAAAAAAAAAATCCTGAATTTACTTTACACTAATCTACACAACTCAAAAGTATTCCTTTTGCATAGCATTCCTTTTTTAGCCAACCAAATAGCCCATGAATGAAAAACCAATGTCCAGGATCTATTCCATTATTATTCACATTGTTAGGGCTTTAAAAAAAAATTGCTATTATCACCAAAAAATTTCTTTGAATATGTTCCATTTTGATATAAATTTTTTTAATAACCACTAATTGCCATGCATGCCCTTTAGCTATATTATTTGGGACTAAAAAAATTTAATATTTTTGAAACTCGACCGTTAGCTATCTTATTAGGCTAGAAAGATTTATTTGTATTAATTGATTATGCTTATTATAACATTGAACTTTGACCTAAACCTACATATAAAAAGTCAGAGGATGAGCTCAATATGCTCATCTATTATTTAACATAAAAAATAATTTCATGGTCTCATAATTTCTTAGCCTTGTATTTGTCAGTAACGCCTTGATGTCAACCACAAGTAAATTTAAATCCAACAGTCGATATGAAATACATATAAAAACATACTAAACCACCTCCAATTAAGCTAGATGAAAAACAAAAATAAATAATAATCTAAGACTTCGGATTCGTTTTGGGACAGCTTTTTAACTGTTTCTTAAAGCAGTTTTTTAGTACAAAAGTTAATTTTTTTGAACTAGAAAGTGGCTTTAACAAGCAAAAAGAAAACCGTCCCAAACGAAGCCTTCATTTGGAAAGGCTTTTTTATTGCTTCTTAAAACAACTTTAAAATTTATGTACTAAAAAGCTATTTTAAGAAGTAATAAGAAAGCCGTCCCAAACAAAGCCTAAATTAGAGCGAAATTTAAACGGAAGACATAATAGAAAGTCACTGGAGTATATCTCACAAAACCAATGACAAAGAGTTGTGATAATAAAAGCCAAGTATTATTCTTCAAGGGTTCCTAAAATATTGATTTTTGTTGTAACTTCTGCAAAGAATGTCAAATTAATAAACTTCTGCAAAGAAGACTTCAAGCTGCAGTAGTGATGTTACTAATAACAACCAAACATAAATATATTCACATCCACCAACGCCTTTTATTTTGGGTTTAATTAGTTTCATCAATCAATTGCTTGTTTAATGAAACACTTAAACACATAATTATCTATTAATCAACAAATTATTCCCTCTAATCCATTTTTAAACAATTAATTAACATGATATTATCCACTTGTTGAACACCTGTCATGGAATCCTATGTCATGTATGCTCAGTGCTTAGATGCCTAAGTGTCGCAATCGTAGCTCAAACTAAATTAATCCATGGATTAGCTAATAATACTAATTAATTAAGTCATTAGTTAGAATTCTTCATGGCTTAATTAATTAAAAGTTTATTTAATATAGTAAACATTCTAGACCCATAGTACACTAGGCTTAGTTTCTCATGCTATTGGAAAATATAATTATTTAATTTGATTAATGCAATGGAATCACTTCACATGACTTTAAGTGAAATCCAGCCAACCTCTATCTATTTGTTTAATGCAGTAGGTAGTGTCATTTGGAATAATTGGGCAATATTTTAAGTGTCTGCTTCAGTTGCTTGGATCCTTAATATACCTTCCATTTTCAAAACATATCAGAAAAGTAGATATTGGATCAATTATTAGCATACATATGGTAGTTTAATCCCCATGGATTAGCTAAAGTGATTGATTTTAGTAAAATAAATAAAGAAAAAAAGAGAAGGATGCTTGTTGTTGGTCTTCTATTTTCAAAGGCCAGATTAAATGTCAATCAATGAGAGTAAATAAAATAAAAAGAAGATTAACATATAAAACACTTAGAGTGTTTTATATAGATTTATTCAATCGATGGGTATGCCATGTTAATGTTATTATGGCTGTCAAAATTGAGTCATGGGTCGGATTCGGGTCCAACTCGGAACTGACCTGACACTAGTTGACACAACCTGATCCTGACCCGTCTTTTTGCATATAGGTTAGGTTTCTCAACCCAGACCGAACAAGTGTGGGTTGCCAACAGGTTGACCTGACTCGACCTGCAGGAAAAGTGATGAAGCATCAACGGCTCGACACAACAACGGGGGATATATGGTGGAGCGGGTAGTCGATGTGACGTGGGCACTCGACGCGACGTGGGCACTCGACGCGACGCGGGCACTCGACGCGACGCGGGCAATCAAACCCGGTTAGTGTGGGCACCGACATGCGGGCATGGAGCTCGCTCCATGCGACGCGGGCAGTCATACTCTTTTTTAACGGGTTAACTCTGGTTGATTTCAATTTTTGGGTCAACGCGAACCCGACCCATTTTTCCAAATGGCTCGAGTTCAGGAATCCAAACCCGACCCATTTTGAATTTGGTTGGGTTCAACCCGAAAATTTTGGGTCATGTTTGAGTCTAGTTTTCGTTTCGTGTCCATCAAAGATGTTTTGTCATATTATAAAATAAAGAAATAAATAAAATTTCACAACTTGGCAAGATCATCTGCTGTGGTATTCTATGTTAAAATTATATTTAATGTCTCATCTTGGTGATTATTTTTTTCTTCACAAGCCAACTTGGTGGGCCTTATCTAAGATACTGGAGATCTTTCCTGCTATCCATTGCTGAAAAATATTTTTGTTTAATTACCCTTGATCAGCAACTATGAAAAGCTTGATTAAGACCTTGGTTGAGTTTTTAATTGCATGGTGGAGACCACAATGACAAGAATAAAATAAAATGCTCTCGACCCATAGGACACTCAATGAGGTTGTTCTTTAATTTAAGAAGAAGATTGGTTAATTAGAGTGTTAATTAATTATATCTTAAAAAGTATGGTGAGGATCCCATGCAATGAAAGTGGAAATCCCATGTGCTTTGCCATACTAGGATTGTATTAAAACATGTCTACTATAGGGCAAGTATCTTTGCATTAGGCTTTCCTTCTTGTACTTTCTTTTCTTTTCTTTTTTTTATTTCAAATTCAAGGTGAAGTGGCCCACATTTACATTTATTTTGAAAGAAATAGAAGATTATTTGGATATAATGTGTCAAATAGTATGTTGAGGAGGTTTAATATGTAAAAAAAAAAGTATTTAGAAAATGATATATAGATGTAATATTGTTTGCATGTAATTAGAGAGGGATAGAAGTAGAATAGATTGAAAAATTAGGATATTTAAATATTTATTTTTTATTAAAATAAAATTTCAAATTACTAAATAGATAAGAATCAGTGGTTATGATGAAGTGGGTTGAGTCAAGTTAAAGAAATTAGGACATAATGAGTATTTTTTTCAGCCTATGGAGCACCTTGTTGTAATTATTAACTATAAGTGCGGTCTGGAGCAGATTGATGCCAGGGGAAAAAGCTAGATCAATCACATGATAATGTCTATATCTACAATAGATATATTTGTTTTTGAAGTATCATTCGTTTGTATCATAACATACATGAGAAGGACAAAAATGAGAAATTAACAATTGAGTTAGTTGAGGTTGCCCTTTATTTTTTCTATTACATCATCTTTTCTTTTGTTGTTGCTTTAACTCATATTTAAATACTTTTATTAGACTATGTGCAATTGTACATAAGGTCTTTATGTAACTATTAAAAAATAAATAATAACTTTCTCTCTTTTCATTCTTGTAATTTATTTAATTGATAAAAAACATAAAAATTATTGATAAAAAAAACTCTCTTTAATTATGCATAATAAGTTGCAACATCTATTGAATAATTTCTATCTCCACATATAAAAAGAACCAGATAAACTATACTAAATGCCAATTTGCTAGATATTCCACTTTAGTAGCCAAGTTGATAAAACATGTTCCCCACCAAAACCTCACTGAGTGCCACATATAAAATATAAATATTACTATGGCTCTAGCTTTTAGAATTTCAAGCCTATTAACAATACAATAGAAATAAATATGATCTCTAGGCAATATGATAGGCTATTATTTTATGAGTCATTTCAAAACTTTTCCAATGGAAGAGACACAAGATAAACCATAGTAGGAAAGACAAGCATCAACCTAGCTAGCTAAACATGCATCATATTTTAAGCAAACATATGAACAATTAATGAGAAAATGAAATTAGGCCTAACCTATAAACCATAATTATTATCTTACATCATTATTTTTTTTTCTAGATGTGAGAGCTTGATTTATAGTATTAGTTGGTAGGAAATTATTTGATTAAGTGCAATATTATTTGTTTAATTTAATCTAATATTTGGAAAATATGGGTTAAGATAATCTTAATTAAACTTGTCTGAATGATTTTTTTATGTTATTAGATTTATTTTAAGATACATCTAATATAATAGTTGATTTATTAACTATATGTTGTTGCATTTATTTCAAAGCACTATATATATCCTTGTACCTTCTAATGACCTATAAGTCATATATATATATATATATATATATATATATATGAGAATATACAAGCTTTTACAATCACTCATTCTTGTCAACTATAAAGCACAATTTTTTTTTCAATAATACAAAAAAGGAAAAAAAATCTACAGAGCATTCACATAATAATTTTATTATATATCATGAAAACACTATCCACCAAAAGTAAATATTACACTTTTCACTTTACTATTTCAAACCATATCAACTTTAAAAATTCACACCAATGATATCCAACAAGACACCCAAAACCTACCAAATGATGATAATTAATTAAAAAGATAAAGCATAATTTAAATATTTGTCTATGCCACAGTATGTTCTAGAACCAAGCAAGTACATAAAATTGTAATAAGGACTTGATAGAGAGAAAAAAAAAAGCTAAATAAGTTGAGATAGGGAGGAGCCAAAGAAAGGGGACAAGGTGGGCCTTGTTAGGGAGTTGAGAGAAGACTTTGGGGGGTTTGGATTGTGACTCAAGATTGGAATACTTCATGACTATAGTTTCCTTCATAGTTTGGTGAGAACTCATGAGATAGATATGTTCTTCCTTTCAGGTAAGATTCTAGGAGATTTCCTTCCAATGGTTAAGGGAAAAATATTTGCAATTAAAGTAGTTTGATAGGTGTATAATGAAAGTTGATAGCTAGGTTTTATAGAAAAATGTAATAAACATCAATCACGCCAACTTTGTTTGATCTCATCAGCAATGCGTGGAGGTGGAAAGGTAGATCACTAATTATGACTTATTAAGCCAAGGTTTGTCAAATCTTTCAAAATCTTTGCTATCTAAGCTTTAAAGATTCTTGATGAATAAGTTTCCTTATTATTAATTTTTTTAATTTTATTATAAGACATATATGGAATTTAGCTTGCAAACAAGGCAGAAAATTAGTTCAGCTATGATAGAATAAATATATGTAGTATGCTTGTGGTATAATAGTAGTAGGAAAATATTGTAAACCAAACTTATTGTTAACTTCACTTAATTTTTATAGAGTAGATAAATATTAATTATTAATATTAATCATTTTCTATGCTTTGTGCAGTTTCTATTTAAACAGAAATAAATTATTTGCCTAACTAAAAACTTTAACCATAATTTTTATAGGAATATGATAAAAGACTAATGTTAAAAAAAAAAAACATATTCACTACAAAAAGCTTTGTCATAATTTTGAATATTAGCAGGGTGATTTGTTAAAGATGCTTTTTAGACTTTTATTTTTCTAAATATGATTTGAATTTAATATTTATTACAATAATTTAAATATGTCTTACAAACAAATTTAATAAGTGCACTTGGTCTTATAATAGGAATAAAAAAAATGTTAATGCATTACTCTTTTGATAGATTCATATAAGTAGATGGTGAGGCATATTAAGTTGATTAATGAATTCCTTATATATAATGTCAAATCAAGGCCCAAAATGGTTGCCCAAATATCAAGTCAATACATGATGGCATTGTCAAAAATGTCAATGTACAACATCACACATAAAATTGATGCACATTATAAGCATACTTCTTTCAACACATACGGAAATAGTGCACCTTACATGTTCTGATCCAATTGCAAAGAGGTAACTTACTAAATTTTTTAAATTGAACCCATTTGCATATGCCTAGGAATGTTCTATATGTATATCAATGTCTGAATCTATTCAAGAGAAAGTACCGATGGTTTGTATTCATGATTTGAAAATTTAAAAATTTTCCCCTAAAGCGTTACAACTTTGAGCATTGTCATGCTGCATAATGAATTCAAAGAACTGCATATGTCTTTTATTTTAGTCATTTAACTAGAGCTTACCAATTTTATATAAACAATAGAAAGAAACATGATTTATATTTATATTTATCAATATTTACATTTATTATAAGCTCAAAATGTCAAGTAGATAATAGTCATGTTACAAAAGGCTAGCTACATCTCTATAAATACATAATGTTTATAAAATAAACTACAACTCTGAAAGGAATATAAACATGGTGTTTGGAGCCTCATATCATAGGATTCTTATCTTTTTCTTAAAAGTATATAAAATCACAAAATGAGTACATAGCCCAACAAGTAACAAAAATCTTACTAGCAAAATCAATGCAAGATAACATAGAACAATGTAATGTAAATTATATATAAAAAATTAATACATCAATATATGTTATCTATGCTAGTTAACTATACTAGTTAATCATACCCATTTATCAACTAGTCTATCTATATCATTCAGTGAATTTTAATTAGTTTCAGTCAATCTGATCATCCAAGCTTTCAAATATGTCTATGATTAACATCATCAATACAGTATGAACAATATTACTTAATAACAATATTAGTGTATTATCAATAGCATTAATAAATAACAATATCAATATAATGATATAAGTAACAGTCTAGTAACATAAATTAGTAATGATATAAGTACTATATAAGTAGTAGTGCTAGTTAATTATACTCATTTATTAACATGTTTAACCTTGTCATTCTGATATTTTCAGTTAATCTTATCATTCAATCTTTCATATCCTTCTATTAGTAACTTCATTCATATAGTATTAGTAATAATACTCAAAACAATATCAGTTGTATTAATCAATAACAATATCTATACAATGTCAGTAAAAGAAATCAATAACTATATCAATAATTTTGTGCATCAAATAAGAAAGTGAGGTACCTTAATCTTGCTCCAACCCTTATGACTCCCGATCAATCGTTGTGGGAAATTAAAAAGTTAGTTTAAAATCCACACCAATTTGGGTTGCTCCTATTCTTGTGATTGAATATGACATTAAGAATAGTGTACTATCTCAAAAGATAAAAATAATATTCTATGACGAATTCATATACAACAATAAGATTGTAGAAATTATTCACTTTTTTAATTAAATATAAATAAGGGAATAATGTATCCTCTTGAATGATGAAATTTTCATTCCACAATAGTATTTAAAGATGAAAATGGAGTTTTAAAAATTCTCCATTTTTATTATCAAATATCACAACGATCGTATCATATCATTGTGAGAGATAAAAATAATATTTTACAAAGTAATTTGAACTCAAAAATGGAATTTTAGATAAATGTCTATATTCCAAGGGATTTTCCCCTACCTTATGATAATATGATAGGATTTATTTTAATATGGTATTACAAGTTCCTTATAAATGCAAGCTTTTATGATTTTTTACATCCTTGAAAAAATCAAATCTTCTAATAATACTCTCGATTAAGATAGTGGTGAATATTTTTCTTTAGATTTTAATGATTAAGACAATGATGAGAGGTGAAGAATTTTAAAAGGGGATTTAATCAATTTGGAATAGTTCTTCCTAGAAGCCAAAGGAATGACGAGTAGTATGAAATCAATGCAAGAAAAAAATAAGAATAATATGTTATAAATCATATAAAAAAATCTATGAATAAATATATGTCATCAATATCGTTCACCTGATCAATCAATTAATTATTCTGTCTTTAACATTCAACCAATTTCATGCAGTTGTCTTGTTCAATCAGCTTCATCAGTTTATTAGTTATACAAGAATATAGTAATATAGAATCCATATTAAGTAATAGTAAGCAGTTCAAAAAATTAGTGTTTTTGCATTAGTATTCATATAATATCGATATCCATATTAAGTAATCAATATTAGTAATTAGTATCAATATCCAATAATTAATATCAGTATAAGCAATCAGTCTCTCTGTATCAAATATTCAATAGAGGATATCTTGCTTTTGTACTTATGACTCTCATTAGTCACCTTGACTCCTTATAACTCTCAATCAATATCGAGCTCCTTATGACTCCCATAAATGAATTTATGAATCTTGAGGTTATATGTGAGTTTATAATATCGTATATATTTGATATCAATTAGTATAACATTTTTATAAGAGTAGTATTAGTATAATTAATCCTTTTAGTCAGATTAGTATGAAACCTATCAATCGTTTTAGCATATACATTTCAGTATTATTATATCAAATTATAGTACATCATTTCAAACCCATTTTAAGTATACCTTTCCCTACTCATTTTACCCAAAAATTTCTAAACACATATTTAACTGGTGAAAGTAAAATAAAGTCATATCAAATTATTCAGAATGATCAAATCTATATATATATATATAAAATGTTATGGTGAAAGCTTGCAAAATTAGGAGATAATGCATTTTGATGGATTTAGGAGGGATATATCCATAGAAATCAAAATTATAGAAAAAAACGTAAGAGGATACTTATTTATAATGCTTAGAATAATTTTTGTAAAAGAAATGGTGGATGAAAATCACTTGAAGACCTTTCTCTCTCTTTCTTCTCCCTTCTACCTCTCCCTTTCCCTCTTCTTCTTATCGAGTAAGCCACGATAGAAAATGAGGCAGTGGGAAAGGATATTTATAATAAAATATATTTAAAAATATTGTTAATGACCTAGCACCATATTGCTCAGACCCAACACTGTAGCGTTACATGCCTAATTTAGAATTACAATGGAAATAATTAGTCAAATGCCGCAGTGGAAATTTTTGGTGTCTCTGTACTCTAAAACCTAGCACCACAATGCTCACAAGCACAGTAATAACTGCTATAATTTAAGTAAAAAATTAAAAATTCATATTTTAAAATACTTCTCATTTTTGGTTTTTTATATTAAGTGTCCATGAGTAGGATCCAATATACATTTTATGTATAGATTTGAAGTTCTGTTAGATCTATAGGGATATTGATGACACTTCTCCTCACGTGTTTATAAGGGATCAATAAGCTAAGGCAATGATTATGGTTCTATAGCAAGGAGACCATCTAGGAGTGGTTAGAGAGGATCTAATAGTTCTACTATTTTAGCTTTAATTAAGGCATATGTATTTAGATTGACTTAGCATGAGACTAGAGATGCTATGGATATTGTTTCATATTTGAATTTTATTTTATTCAATTTTGGAGTAGTCACTCATTTATTTCTAAAAGATATAATGATTAACTTCACTTGCCTTCCATGTTATCACCTTTTTCCATATCTATTATACTACTAACTAGGGATGGTATGGTGTCTAGTAGAGTTTGTTTATGTAATATTAAAATGTTTGGTAGGAAATTAAGGTTTTCTTGGATGTTATTTACTTTTTATAATTTTAATATTAATTTTGATATGGATTGGTTAAGTCAGTATAGAACTCAAATCAATTGTATAAAGAAGTGAGTTACTCTATTTTTGGATAGTAAGAGTTGTATATTTTGGAGACTTATTATGATATGTCAGATCACTTTGGTGCAAGTGGATAGGTTGTGGAGGAAGGGTTATATGATATTTTGTCACTTTTCAACATGGGAGTGTAAGATCTAGATCTCTATCAAATGTCCCAATAGAATAAGAATTTCCTAATGTATTTTTGGAGGAATTTTTGAGTTTGCAACCTAACAAGGAGATTGAGTTCTACATTGATGTATTTTTAGGTATAACTCTGATATCTAAGACTTTATATAGAATGACACATATGGAGCTTCAAGAGTTGTGGAAATAATTTTAGTAGTTAGTTGATAGAGGTTTTATCCATCCTAGTGTGTCTTTGTGAGCAGAACCTATTTCATTTATAAAGAAGAAAGATGGCATGATGCATATGTATATTGGTTATGAGGAATTGAATAAGGTTACACTTTAGAAAAATATTATCGGTCAAGGAATGATGATCTATTTGTGATATGAAGTTTTGATATTATCTGATGAAGGTAAGAGAGACATGTAGTGAAGAATGCTTTTAGTACTCAATACAGGCATTTTTTAGTTCTTTTCATGCCTTTTGGGGTGACTAATATGTGTGCAACATTCATGGATCTAATAAACAATGTATTAATCAAGTATTTGAATCAATTTGTAATCATATTCATAGATGATATTCTAGTTTACTTAGCTTATGAAGAGGAGCATGTGGTCATATGAGGATTATTCTAGAGACTCTAAAGTAGCATCAACTATATGTCAAATTATCCAAGTGTGAATTTTGGTTAAAGAACATTTCATTTTTTGGGCACATAGTGAGTAGTGCTAGTATTTTTGTAGATTCTCAAAAAGTTCAAGTTGTTTCTAATTGAGTAAGACCTACTATTGTATATGAGATGCATAGCTTTCTAGGCATGGGTGTCTATTACAAAAAAAAATTATGAAAATATTTTCTTAGATTATATCCCTCTAACGAGATTAAATGAGAAGTTAGTAGCTTTCATTGGGCATCTAATTATGAATGGAGGTTTGAGACAATAAAGAATTATTTGATAGAATAATGATAATAACAATGATATAATTATGCAATGAATTTAGATTAAATGATGAAAATATCACATTAAAGTTGGATATCCTGCTTTACTGAATTATATATTGAGGCATATATCTATATTGTCAGTATTAATCAATAGAATAATATACATAAATAACATTTATAGAGAGATCATGATGGGTATATATACATGTATTAACTAGATATGATGCATTTGATTGATAATAGATAAGGTTGAAAAGAATGATGATATTAGCGCTTATTTGTTATGATTTCTTTATTGATTTGTGAATGATTGTAGTATGATTGCTTTAGAGATTTATTAATTCTTGTATGAACATTCTTTGAAATGATTTCTTATTTTTATTATTGATCATTTTGAGCCTTACAAATGATAACTGATCAATAATGATATTGAATGCTATTGATTATACTGACTAAGCTGAGCATGCATATTAATTCTTTAAGCCTTGTATTGGAAGCTTTAGTGAATTGGAGTTATTCTTTGACATTTTAGCTCATTATGTAAATTTAATGATTTTAGGTCAAGGAAGAAATTATGACTAGGCAGAGTGAGGTAGTTAGAGATCCTCAAGTTTTTCTTTTGATTTTATTTTATCTTTTCTTTTATTCTTTTGTAGTCAAAAGCTATGATTAGTAATCATACTGGTCTCTTGACTATTACATACAATTTTGGGAGAATAAATATAGTAAAATATTATATTATATATGATTTTAGATGCTTCTTTTGTTGTGACTTATATTAATGAATTCATAGATGTTTTGATTAACAATTTAAGTTATTAAAAATATGAAACTCTTCCAAATTTGATCTTGGGGAAAACTATTAATATTAGAGCAATTATTGGAAGAATTGAATTGTAACTAAAGCTATATGAATTGATATGAGTTGGATATGTGATGTAATGGTCAAAATTTTATTAAAAAATGCTCTAGTTAAGTGTGCTCATCCAGAATAAATCCTAGGATGGGTGACCTCTTGAGAAATTACACCAATAGGATTAAATTATGAGGCCCTTAAGGACAAAGCATACAATATCTCCATAGTTAAGAGCTTGGGCTATTACAAATGGTATTAGCACAATATATCAGCTAGAAGATGGGAACTAGGTGTCATGTAAGACAAAGTTTTATGCTATGGTATCTACCTCTTGAACCCTACATGGGGTAAAGTGCTACGTGGTGGAAGTCATCACTTAAACATATAGGGGGATTTTTTAGATTCTTATATGCATGGAAGATGATTTTAAGATAAAGATATTAATGAGGTTGTCAGTTACTTAAGTGGGGGTGCTTGTAAAATCTATTAAGTAAAAGAAGCTAAACTCTTAAACATTTAGGCACTTTTTTCTTTAATAGTAAGAATTTCACTAAGAAACTCTATAGTTAAGCATGTTTAACCAAATGAAATTTTGGGATGAGTGACCTCTTGGGAAGTTACACTAATAGAAAAAATTGTGAGGCTCTTAGGCCAAAGCGAACAATATCTCTATAGATAAGAGTTTAGGTTGTTATATGGTAGAAGTTGGGTAGTATAGTTTTTATTTTAGTCATTTGATTGATTGAATTGTTTATGTATGCATATTGAGTTTATGTGTTAATTGATTAGGAAAGAGAATTTTATTAGTAGATAGATAGACCTTACTACTCATATTATACATAATAGAAAAAGTGCAGTATCAATTCAAGTGAGTTTTGATAGTTTGTTGTAGCTTACCAGTATGCTTATATAGGCAATAAGTGATGCATAATGTAAGAAAATTGGATATAAGAAGACTTAAGAGGACAAGCCTTTGCATATGTTTCATAAATTAAAATTATCATTATTTAAGCAAGTTGTGGAACCTTAGATAGCAGAAGACTGGTTGTTGAGGATAGAGAAAATATTTAACAATATATAGTGCTTAGAGAATAGAAAAATTCCACTTGAAGTTCTCCTATTTAAAGGAGAGGTTGAGATATGGTAGATACAACAATAGAGGGAAAAATAGAATGCATAGATTATCTAACTAAGTTTGTTACTATTTTTAGAGGCTGGTTTGTTCCACGATTAGCTCGACATCATATGCATGAAGCTTTCATGAGATTGAAGCAAGGGGACATAATAGTGATGCAGTACAAAGCAAAATGTACTACACTGGTAAGGTATGCTCTATAGTTGATAAGTACAACAGATAAAAATTGCTATATATTCTTAAGAGGATTGAAGGATGAGATGAGGCATCCACTTATGCTGCTCAATATTCATGAATTTTTAGAGTTAGTGGAGAAAGAGAGATTGGGGGAGAATAAATTGGCTATCCCATGATTCAAACATGACATTAGTAGGAAGACAATAAGAGATGATGTGACTAGGAGAGATTATAGTGAAAATAGAAGTAAGTTTTCAGACGGTACGAGAGGATTTGTGTCTAGTGTAGGAAGTGTACAAAAGTGTTCCTAATACTACAAGAGACATATGGGATAGTGTTTTTTGATGACTGGATAGTGTTTCAGATGTGGGAAGTAAGAGAACCAGATGGTTGATTTCCAACTACATTAATATTGGACATGATCTAGAATCATAGGAGAGAAAGCCATGCAAGGCTATAGATAAAGGACTATGGGATCTATAGAATATATTGAAGGATCTATGAGGAAGAGAGGTGGAAGAGGAGTTATTAAAAGTCAAAGAGAGCTTACATAAGCTTCTTTACAAGCATTGACACTCGAACAACCTAGAGCCTATAGTCTAGCCCAATAGCATGATAGAGAAGTATCTGGAGGATTCGCCGGTAGACTTTTTAATCTGATAATAATAATTACATTTGAATTGATTGATTGAGGTAGACTTTTTAATTTGATATTAATAATTACATTTGAATTGATTGATTGATAATTATCATATAATATATTGAGTGCTCAAATAACACGTGTGGGTACAATTGTTTGAATGTACTCATGATTGATTACATGCACTGAGTAATGAATCAATGGTTAGTATTGATTTGAATGAATTTAAATAGATTTCTTGGTTTTGAATCATATTAATTTATTTTGATAAATTTGTATTATTTTTATTAATTTGTTTTATTTATTTTTACTTGTAGAAATATCAAGGGTGATGTTTTCTCTAACTTGCGTAGATTGTAACAACTCAAAGACATGAAAACTATTATAAAATAGAAAAAGAAATATAAAAATATGAATTTCTATTTAATTAGAGCCCTTCGGCATTGTGCTCCGTAATGTTGTGCCACTATGCTTGAAAGCAAAGTGGCACCAACAATTACCTCTGTAAAGTTTGATTCTTTGTTCTATAGAAACTTTGGTATCAACATGTAGTGCTACGGTGCTGGGTTAAAGTGTTGTGGTGCTAGAATACTAAAAGTATATATATATATATATTCTTATATTTTATTGAGCTAAGCATTTCATGTTGCATTTTATACATTAAAATGTATTTCATGAAAGAAAGGAAGGTTGGGTGTCAACACAATAAATTAATATGGGATAGCTCTTAATTCATAATACCCTACACATGATGGTGGGCCAACAAACTTTCCTTTATAGATGGTTTGTGGTGTTGTCCTAATTGTACCCTGTAATTGATGATTGATTACACCGATGAGCATAGGGTGACCACTCTTAATGATATTGAAAGCTACTTGTAAAAGTAATGATAATGATAATGACGTAATGATATAATGAATATAGATAAAAGATGAAAATGCCATATTAAAGATGGATGTCTTACCTTGCAGAAACATATATTGAAATATGTATACATTGATGCGATTAATAGATAGAATTGTAATATGCATATATAACAATAATAGATATATCTTGATGGGTACATATACATGTGTTGACTACATATGAGGTGTATGACTGATAATAGACAATGTAGATAAAACTAAAGTTATTGTTGCTTGTATGTTATAATTCCTTTACTGATTTGTGAATGCTTCCAGTATGATTGCTTTACAGATTTATTGCTTATTGTACATACTATCGATTCATTAAAATGATTTCTTTCTTTTTTTATTAATCATTTTAAGCCTTACAAATGATAATTGATCATTGATGAGAATGAATGTTATTGATAATATTTATTAAGCTGAGCATGCATATTGATTCTTTAAGCTTTACATTGAAATATTTAGTGAATTTGAGTTACTACTGGGCTTTTTAGCTCATTATACGGATTTTAATAATTTCATGTCAAGGAAGGGATCAGAACTAGGTAGAGTGATGTTGTCAGAGATCATCAATTTTTTTTTTTTTTTTTGTAATTTATTTTATTCTTTTGGCATCAATAGCTATGAATAGATTAGTGATTATACTAATCTCCTAACTATTATATATTATTTTGAAGAATGTGTATAGTGAAAAATTATGATGTATATGAATTTAGATGCTTCTGCTGGAGTGACCTTTAAGTGATTAAAATATACATTTCTTACAAATTTAATCTTGGGGCATAACATTCAATCCCCTTAAGAATTTATAACATTTCTCATTAGCAGTACTGACCAGTTAAGTGTATATATGACTAGTGCAGTAAACTTAGTTTTGTACTACATTATTGTCATGTTCTCTTGCTCTGAAAGCCTCTTGCATTTATTATCATATGAACATGTTATGAACTAGTCCTTAAAATTATTAATAAACTCTTTTGATAGAATTAACAAGTTTAACCTGCCCTGGAACTTCTCTCTATATAATCTAATTCACCACCTCTCAACTTCACCTTGAAATGAAAATAGTACTAATAATACATTCCTATTATCCAGGCACTACTTTCTGTCAAAAATCTTCTCAATCCTCTGCACCCACTTCTCTGCCACCTATGGCTCGACAATTCTCTTGAACAACAAGAGCTTTAACATGTGAAACATCTATAAATTCTTGTCATCTTCATCACTTTGTTCCCATTTTGTTTATTATGTGCATTTCTCATTAACTATGCTATCATACTAACAAATTGCATCGTACTATTAGAATTCATTGGTGCCAATGTATCTACTAATTTGGTACTTCAGATGAATCCATTACACTCAGTATCATTATCTTCCCTATCAATATAATTCAATCATATATATACATGAAATGAATATAACTAAAATAAATTCTAACACTACCTATTTTTATATATTCATCTCATTCATTTCCTATAGCTTTGGTATTCATCTAATGACCTTCTTTAATACCAACTGTAATGCCCTGAGACTTAAATTGGAAGAATTTCATATTTTTTATCTTAATTATCTACTAGAGTTTCTAATTTCCAATCAAAATAAAAGAAAATCTAACAAAATCAACTATAATTTTGTTCATCAAAATAAATGGTTATACTCATTTCTCATAATCCATTTATAATTACTAGGAGATCAATCACTATATCATTCTTTCTTTTCATTCCTGATTATAAAAATAAGATAAATATAGAAAATAAATATAAAACTTGATGGTTCGATATGCCTCACACCATTGGATTCTAACCCCTTTCTAAAATCAAAATCATAGAGTGAGCTAATTGATCAATAAGTTAATAAAATCTATAACGATAATCATATAAGGCTATGAAATAGTATGCATATAATCGTTCAATCAATGTCATTATGAACATATAACTTGTAATGTAGGTAGCAGTCAATATGAATAGTGTCATTATATATGAGCAATAAAGTTAATGCAACTATATATCTTATGAGCAGTGATTAGTAATCATCAAAAGGATTAGTGGGTTTTATCATTCCTATACTCATTAGTTGTATTAGTTTATATAGCACTTTATAAATCAGCACACTTGCCTTAAATATATATAATCTTTATATTATGTATGTATATCAGTTTCTATCAAATGCATTATTCTAGGTACTAATTGTATCAATCATATCAATCTTATCTATAGTGTTTTATGTACATATATGTCTTATAATATCAATATGATATATATAATATGTACCATGTTTGTTATACAGTTCATATAAATCATATGACTTTGTATCAATCACATCATGAACTCATATCACTTGCCTGTATCAATCATGCATTATATGTATGTTGTATCATATCCTATCACTTACATAGTGTATCAAGTATGCTAGTATCATATCCATGCATAAATAATATAACCAAAATTTGACATTTGACTACATGTGGTGTTATTTTGTATCTAGTCTTGTAGGCCAACCGTACCCTTTGTGAATCAGTCTCAACCATATCAATCTTGTTTCTAGGAATCTACCTAATATCATATATGATAAGTCAAGAATTAGGTAGCTTTCATGTAAGAAGTCATCATTTTTTTCCTGTCCATGTATAATATGATATCAATTAGTCTTCATATATCTCCCTTCTTATATCACTAAGGATTACACCACAACTCTTATTTAAAGAAAAGCCTATTGGCCCACCCTCCAATAAAGAGTAACATGTCTTCAACCAACCTGAATCAATCAATCATTTCCAATCAAAATTTCTTATTTTTACACATATTTCATATCATATAAAGCATAATAGTGAATATTATATACATTCAATGCATTTATCATTATACTCATCAATATGCTTGTAATATGCAAAAATGCATTTTGAATTAAAAGAACAATAATTATGTGCATGTCGTGTATTTCATATCTAAATGTAGTGCATTAAGTCCTGATCATTTTATAATTAATATGATACTACTCAATTTATTTTAAATGGAATAAAAGCAAAACCACCTAGTGAAATTTCAAAATTAATATTAGGAGGGATAAAATTTGAGAAATCAAAATAACTAAAAATAGAAATATGATTCGGGTTACCTATCACGAGCAAAATAATTTTCCCAACTAGAGTAGCAGATGTAAACAATTCAGAGCAAACATTCTCTCCTTCTCCCCCCCCCTTTCTCTCTTCTTTCACCCCCGACAAAGCATGGAAAGTGAAGGACAGATATGGTTTGGTGATGGATTTTAAAAAATAAATTTAAATGTTTTAATATAAAAAAATTACCACTAACTTGGCCCAGCATTACGACACTTACTTTCCCAACTCTAGTGTTCTCCCATGGAATCTTCAAGATTCCTCTATAATCTCTCCAATAGAGACTCGGTGTCATAACGCTTAGTCAAAACCAATTCTTTTGTTTAAAATCAGAGAACTCAATGTCTGGTTATTGCCAAACCTGGCACCATAATGTTTGCAAAAAAAATTGAAAAGGGGATTTGGCTATTATACAACATAAGTGTGAAAAAAATCAAATTGAAACCACACATGTTCTATATACGTGAAAACTATAATAATTAGACATTAGAATAATGGAGATGATGAATTTTTTTTTGAAAAGATGCATATAGCATTAAAATGGAAAAAAAGAAACTATTACAAACTAGATTAGAAACTACAAGGCAATCCTTTCAAAACAAAGCAAAAGGAAGCCTTATTAAAAAGCAAATTAAGCATAATGATAATATAAGAAAAATAGAAATTGTCATAATGAAAATAAGACCCTCTACTTATCATTTTAAATAAATTGGGGTGGAGGGGATACCAAAGATTAAACAACCAAAATGATTGATTAGTATCCCAGAATTCCCAATTAAGTAAAAAATAAGAGATAGAGTGATGCTTAATTCCCATTATTCTATTTCCTTTTTTCAAGTACCAACCTATGCTTAAATAAATCTAGAAAAAACAAGATTGCTAAATAAAGAAAAAGAAATGTCATCTAAGAAAGAGTAATTCGCCAAAGCATAAACTTGGATCTTGACGGTTCCACAAGTTCTTCCATTCTCAAATTTCAACACCTCCACCCAATCCACAAACCAGGCTTGAACTTCGACTTCAACTTTGACTTCATCCATCATAATCATGTCATGAGATAAATAATGAAGTGGCTCCAACACTTCCATCAAGAATACCCAACTTCCTCACTCTAAGGCTCCCTTTAATAGGACCAAACAAATTTGTTTCTTTATTAAACTTTTTCTTATGATGATCCAATTTGGATGGCAGTTGGAATTTTCCATCTTCAAACAAGACTTCTTTCCCATTCGTATTATTAGTGTTGATCAAGGGAGTAATCATCTCCTTACAATCTAAGTGAGAAGCTGTAGCACACTCTCCATGTTCCAAAATTGGAACTCTTCCAACTATGCTTTCCACAACCTCTCCGTTGTTAACAATTACAGAATTTTCTTTATTGCTTACATCCTGTTTTGGAAAATCAACATCCTTTTCTCCAACAGGATCCTCTTGATGAGTAGTATTAGCATCCAGAACTTCTTCCACAACAAATTTTTATTCATTTGGATCAATCTCTCCATCTTCTAATAGGACATTGCTTTTATCAACAAAAACTGAATTTATGGGAAAAATCTGAAAAAGGAACTTCCTCTTCCAAAATTGAGCCTTCAAAATATGAAGCTATCCTGTAAACTTCGGACTGCTTAATTGGATCTTCAGCTTCCAATCTAGTCAATTCCTCGGCAAAGACTTGAGATAGCAATTTAAACTTATTACCTGAAGGTACTTCCGCCGATGCCATATTAGCTATTGAAGTTTTGCTCTCATGATTCACAACCACAGGTTGAACTTTAGATTTTTGATTTTGGACTTTCTTCATTATTCTATTGTTCTTAAACTTTACATGTATCCAAGCGCCATAGCAAATTTGTGAATCTGCAATATCCATTTTTTCCATTAGACTCTTATCAAACCTTGTTCCAATAACCTTTGAATTATTTCCTTGAACTTCATTTTGAATTTTATTTTCCACATCTTTAGGAACCTCTATACACATTCCATTTTTGTGACCTATCTTGCCACATTTGAAACATAAAGACGATATTTTATCATATTCAACCATATGAAAAAATTTCCCACATAAGCCTTCATTCAAAACTCCATGAGATAATTTAGAGTCCAGATTAATTCGAACACAGGCTCTCGCAAATTCACATCTACCATTTAAACATTTTTCCATCCAATAACAATGGAACTCCTATCTTTGAAACAATCTTAGTAACATTAATCTCATCCCAACAATGTAAGGGCAAATGTGGTAACCGAATCCAAATTGGTGATGATAGCCCTTTTAATGATGTTGGAGAAAATAGAGGTGTCCATTTATCCATTCCTATTATGTGTCCTCCCACATACCAAGGACCTCCACTAAGCACTTCTTCAATAACTTGAGAGGAATGAAATGAACATAACATCCAATCAAGGCCTAATGAGGTGATATGAAAATTACCAAATTTATTCCATTGATGCCTTAACTCTATGCTACAAAGGGAGAAAGGAATTTCTCTCCCAACACTTTCACCACAAGCAATTTATGAAGCAAATTAACATTTTCAGAAACCATATCCATATTAAGTTTAACAACATCCTAGTTTACCACTTATACCTGATCTGGATTAATTAGGGGCACTTTGATGTGCTGGATTTTAGACCATTCATTTACCAAACCACTAAGGCCATTATTTGGATTCGATAACACATGTTATCATTCACCAATTCTGTTTCAACTACATAATTCAAAACTTCACCATGCTTTGACATTTTCAAATATGAATTCAAAATCTCCTGTTTATCCGCAGCACAGGAAACATTTAAAAATTTGTTTACCTTCAGCTTGAAGCCAGTTGACGACGAAGCCTTTGGATCATACGCAGCTCTAGATAATAGTTTTTTTTTTATGGTGAAGATAGAGACGTCGGACTCTTCTTCCTTTCTAGAATATCCACTAGCTCTTTCCCCTTTCCCAGCACTGAAACCACTTTGTGTATCGAAGCTAGTCGGCCTTCATTGATGACTAGAGGTCGTTGCTTGATTTCAAAATCCTGATTAGTAAATCTGCCTTTTGCATCCAAATGAATAGGACACACGGCAGATGATGGGGTTGAGGTATTATTTTTCTTATAACTTGTCATTCTTTTTATAATTTTTTTTATAATAAATACTTAAATCATAATCATTTTATCTCTTTCATAATAAATGAGTTGGCTCATGAGTCGCTCGAACTCGTTCAATAAAGCTTGAGCTCAAGCTTGAACTTGATTAATTAATCCAAGCCTAAGAGCAAGTAAGGGGTGACTCAATCTCGGCTTGTCTCGCTTACACCCCTAAGTGGATCATTTTATTTGGGTCAAGCCTCATGATCGTTCCCTTGTCGGGCTTTCCATCAAAAATTTCAAGTTTTTACATCATTCTTACTTATCCATTTGTATTAGTTCTTCGTGAAAAGCCAAGACTTGAAAACTATATCTCTATTGTCATAGGTTTTCTAGCATGCATCAAAAGTGCAAATCAAATGCTTTAGAAAATACAAATGAGAATAAAAATAACTAATAAGTTTAGTACAAAATATAGCTTTCTCAACTCCATCTTAAATTCCTAATACAATAAATTGAACTGTCCCATAAAACTTTCAAATAGAATCCTTTAAAAAAAATAAGAATAACCCCTAAATATAGAAACAAAAAAGTACAAAATATTCCATGGTTTGGCTGCAACATTAAATGCATCATAAGTTTGTCACCTTATCTCACAAGGCAATTTCAAATAAAATTATATATATATATATATATATATATATAGGGTTTTATGTAGTTAAAATTATAAAACAAATAATTTAAAATAAAAAGTATTTTAGCATTTTTTAGTATTTTCATAAAGAAATATACTACAAAAATATCAATAATTTTATATCAAATAATAAAACAAATTCTGCAAGACACTCTATAATTAACTTTAATGATTGCATTAGTGTTAATTAATTTAATTAATAATAATTTAATTTTTTTTTAATGAATCTAACAAGAAAGAAAGAAAGAAAGAGACAAATGAGTAGATGGAAACCAGCATCGTTCCTCTCGCAGGTACTGCAAATTTAAGAGACTTAACATTTGCATCATTAGTCAAACAAAATGACTTTTCAGGGAGCAGAGAATAGATTGGTAAAGCATCAATCGAACCAAACGAAGGCTGTTTGACAAAGATGTCAATTAATTAGGTATGTTTAAACGTCATGGTTGCCTCTAATCTGTCTTAAGGTTTTTTATGGGAAAGTTTTTGTGTTGTTTTATGAAGTAGTTTTTTAATATTATTTTTTGCTTAAAAGAAAATTTTGAACTAAAAAGTTGCTTTGAAAAAGCAATAAGAAAGCCGTCCCAAATAAAGTCTCATTATTTTAATGCTTCAATTGCAACCAAGGTTTTGTTTGTGACAGCTTTTTCATTGCTTCTTTAAGCAGCTTTCTAGTACAAAAATTTTAATTTTTATACTAGAAAGTTGCTTTAAGAAGCAGGAAGAAAGCCGTCCCAAATGAAGCCCAATGCATATATTTTTCATACCGCGCCCGACCACGCCGCCCGCACTCGCCCAGCGCAACCAGCGTTCGGCCTTTCCAGGGTCTGGTCGGGTCAACCCGGCAACCCGCCGGGTCGGGTCCGGGTTGGCATTTCCGACCCGTTTACCTAATCGGGTCTGGTTAGGGTCGACCCGTTTGAACCCGGGTTAGTTCCGGGTTCGACCCGAACCCGACCCGTGACCCGAAATTGACACCCCTACTTTATTGCATATAATATATCAAGTTGTTTTTTTTTTCACTTTTATTTTTATGCTAATGATAGCTAAGATTTCTTAGTCACAAAATCCCTATCATATCATATCATATATATATAATATATTTAAGCCAACACAAAGAGCTTGAATAGTAGTAGAGCCTCTAGGTTTCGTTCCAAAATGTTAAAGCTGTTGAGCATTCCTATTTTTTTATTTTTTTTTAAATGTTAAATGACCGTTAAATGTGCTTACTTGTTGAATGTTATGGGTTTGTCAAGTGAATGCAGCCACAAGATGATAGTTGGTTCATTGACACGATTGATAAACTATGATATATTTACTTTTATTAGTGAGAGAGGGAGGAAAAGTGGAAAAATTATTAGGTGCTGAGTGCGTACCGTCCACATAAGTAATGGGTACCTAGCGGTACCTAGCTGTACCAAGTGGTATCTAGCTAGGTACCCAATACTTGTGTGGACGGTTCTCCCCGTCCACACTCCGCTACTAATATTCTCTCAGAAAAGTGACCCTTACACTTTATTGATATCAAGGCACTAGGGCGGAATGCCAACATTTCAGTTGGTTAGAGTTAGGTATGCATTTCATTGATCATGCTACATATAACAATCAGTGAGCTTCCTCAATGTATGAAATATCCGACTTAATTTGTGGTGGCTATGATTGAGTCGGTATAGGATATGATATTAAGGAGGCCCTTCTACTATATGTTTAATAATTTCAAGCCATTATTGCACTTGAAAAATAAAAATTTGGCTCACATAAGAACTGGAGCGGTGAGGGCAACCATGCATATAATTCAATATTTTTATATTCTGGTAGAACATCCAAAGCTAGCTGCAGTTATCCCTTGTGACAATAACTTTGACCTCTTAGTTCAAAACACTTTATAATAAATGACATCTCTCATTGAAGATCTTACTATGAATCAACTTTATTAAACAAATTAGCACAAATTAGCACTTCTTAATGCAGAAGAGTAGAAACAATATTTTGTCTTATATCATTCAATTTATGGTATCTTTGATTAAATCCTTGTAGACGTACATGGGTGACATTAATACTAAATTTATCATCTCCCTCAACAAGGATTACACTTTTAAGCAATACATGCAAAAGAAGTGTGAGTTTGCTCCAAGCTAACTTAAGTGCAATGAACAATTTGTGGCAAAGCTTTTAGATGGTAAACTCATCAATACGGTGCACTGCTCTTCCTACTCATCAATTCTATTATGATTAGAAGCAAGTGGATGCATGTTATCCATAGTGATCTCAATCAAACTTGTCCATAAGATAGATCTTCAATTCCTTGTAACAACTAATTTAACTCTACTATTTTCGGGCATTAACTACTTAATATCATGGGTGCTTACGATGGATACAATCACATATAAATTAAACCTGATAATGAAGATCCATATCCTTCTAAATGAATAAGGGTCCATACTATAATGAACTATGCCCTACAAGTTAGAAAACACTGGCTCCTTTAAAATAGGGTCTTTAACAATCAGGTGAATTATAAAGTCATACATTAATGATATACTGATGAAAATATTCTATTAATATAGTTCTTTTGCTTTCTTGATATTAACTTGGGCTTAATTTGGACATGTGTTATATGAAAGTAACTTTGGTCTTGTTTTTTTTTTTGTTCATACCCACTTATTTAAAAACATAGGCCATCATACTGACCAATGTAATGCTCTGACACTAAAATTGTGTGATGTATATATTATATTTTTATAAGTTTTTCTTATCACTGATTGTATATATATTAATAATTTTTCCATTCAATGACCTTATATTCATACCCACTTATTTTCTTAAGAAAAATGCTTACTTAATGATCATATTTATGATAGAAAATTATATGTATGATTTTATAAAAATATTACATATTAATTATATCCCTTATATGGGTTATTTTTTTAATATTCTACACTCTATAAACTATATTATCCATTTTTTAACAATGATTTTATGATCATTGTGTTGTAAATTTGGTTTCATGGATAGTGATTTTGATGTTAGCAAACACTTTGACTACTTGTTTCTACTAACATTTCAGGACCTCGAAATCAGGAAGCAATCGAAACCAGCTCAAGATTGGGTAGACTAGGTCTGAGTCAGTCTGTATTTTTCTTTTTCCCTTTTTTGAGTCAATTGTAAATGTTTGAAGTAATAGATGTTAAGTAACCTACACACACACTTGAGAGATTCAGAATTTCTGTTTTTACCAACATCGTCCCGGACGATATTTACATCGTCCTGGACGATCGAGACTCAAAACAGAAGTTCTAATCAGGATTTCTTAGTTAAGGCAGGCGTAATTAACTGATCGTCTTGGATGATACATTTATCGGACAGGACGATAGGCTCAAAACAGAAAGAAATAGCCGCCATAATCAATTTAGGTATTTTGTATTTTTGGAAATCGCCTAGGACGATATGACACAATTATGCCTAAATTGATCCGGCAATCAAGGAAGCAATTAAGGATAAATTGAAACAATCACATCATCCTAGACGTTCGTGGGATTAATCGGGACGATATATTCAAAAACCCTTAGTTGCTCATGGACGATAAATATCGGCCAGCACAAATTCAGAGCGATGCTCTGGACGATTTTCCTCTGATTTGAACTGATCGTCCAAGATGATCGTGAGATCGGCCGGGATGATCAAGCCAATTTTCAATCGTCCAATTCTTTTTCAAAGCGATGTTCTAGCCGATTATCTGTGTTTTGAACTGATCGTACAGGACGATATTATTGTCGTCCTGGACGATAAAGTCGACAACTTACATTTATTGAGCTCCTTTGAAGCTCTTCTATTTAAGAGCTCTTGTTCAACATTTTTAAACATCTTTGGCTGCTATCTTGACCTGAGAAAACCTAAAAGAGAGAGAGAGGGAGAGAGAGAAAGAGAGAGGATCTTGTGAGAGGGAGCTTGTGAGGGAGTTCACAGGGGTTGCTCCAAGCATTGTTCCACTTCTTCTTCCCTAGAGTCTCTTGTTCTTGGAAGGGTTGGGAGAGGTAAGCTTCATCGATCGATCGAGGTTCTTTGCCTGCTTCAGGAGGAAGCAAAAGGAGTGGGGTTCTCTGCCTTGCCGGGGGTGGCAAAAAGGAGGTGTTTTGTAAGGGCTTCTCCGCCTAGCTGTAGGGGCTAAAGGAGAGTCACGTTGGTAGTGCAATACTCAGAGGGCGCCTCTGGGGAGTGGACGTAGGTCAAGTTGACCGAACCACTATAAACCCTTGTGTTCTTTTTTTACCACTTCCGCACTTTAATTTTTCGCACTTGTTTTTTCATGGTGACTTTGGTTTGTGATATTTTTTTTTTGTTTTAAAGAATTTTTTAAAATACCAATTCACCCCCTTTCTTGGTTAGCCTCGGGACTAGTTCATAGGGCCTAACATCCCTAACGAACTTTAAAGTGGTATCAGAGCGGGATTCATAAAAACGGAGTTTGAAAACTTTTTGAATTTTGATCCATGGCTAACTTTGGGAATCATAATACAACTGAAGGATATTCTATTACACGACCTCCTTTATTTGACAACCTTCTTTTTGATTTTTGGAAAACTCGCATGTCTACTTTTCTGCAATCAACTAATTATCGCATGTGGATGCTTATTAAAAAAGGATATTCTCCACCTTCTCGTGAAATTAACAGAATTAAAACTGAAGTTGCTTTTACTGAATGGACTTTCGATGAAAGAGAGTTAGCTCAATTGAAGCGAAGTGTTTGAACTATTTTTCTGTGCTTTAAAGTCTGAGGATTACATGCGTGTTTCTACTTGCTCTACTGGTAAAGAGATATGAGATAGGTTGTGCATTACTTACGAAGAAACCAATGAAGTGAAACAATCTCGTTTGAATATTCTCTTGCATGATTACGAACTTTTTCGTATGAAACCTTCTAAATCGATTTCTGAAATGTATACAAGGTTTACTCATATTGTAAATTCTTTGCATGAATTAGGAAGAGAACTTTCGAATTATGAAAAAGTGAACAAGATTTTGAGAGGCTTGCCTTCATCTTTTGATGTTAAAATCACTGCAATAACTGAATCTAAGGATTTAAACACTTATTCGATTAATAACTTACTTGGCTCACTCATTACTTACGAGCAAGGGGTGAATCAAAGAAACCATGATGCAGTTGAGAAAAGAAAGGAGAACACAGTGGCACTGAAGACACATAAATCTGACTCTGATTCTTCCGGGTCTGAGAGCGATGACATTGCCTTAATCATAAGGCAGTTCAAAAACTTTCTAAGGAAAAAGCACAAGCATCATCAAAATTGAATAAAATATAAGGATAACAAATATTCTAAAGGATCCTCTGATATGGTTTGTTATGAATACAGGAAACCTGGACACGTCAGAACAGATTGTCCTACACTTCAAGATCACTCAAGCAAAAAAAAGGGTGAGGAAAAACCCAAGTCAGGAAGGACAAAAAGAGACTTCAAAAGGCATTTTGGGCGGATTCTACAACTGATTCATTGGAGACTAAACCTGAAGACGAAACAACAAACTTGTGCTTAATAGCGGAAGATCATCTGATCAAAGTGATGAATAAGAGGTATGTAAACCAACTTATGATCAATTGTTCAAAATTTGTGAGAAAATTCATGCATCATACAAAAAACTTAAGAAAACACATGCTAGCTTGAAGTTGGAACTTTTAAATATACAAAAAGAACATGAAATCATTCTCAAAGATCATTCTACGATTGATTCAAATCATATGGCTCTACTTGATGAATTTGAAGATTTAAACAAAAAGCATTCGGAATTACTTGATAAGCATGATGTATTAAAAGTTACACACACCTCACTCAAATATGATCTGAAGAAATCTAAAGAGATAGAACGTAACTTGAGGATTGATAGTAATGCTTTAGAAAATACTAACTTGAGGCTTAAAAATGAATTGGACTCAATTAAGAGAAATTGGATGACACCTACTTTTGATCTAAAGCCAAGACCTAAGAAGAGGCATTACAATCCAAACCATTTAAGAAATCATTTTCCTGGTGTTAGATGCTTTTCATGTGGCATGCTAGGACACATCTCACACACTTGCAGTGTTTACCGTAGTACACACTGGATGTGGAGATCAAAATTGTACGATTCATAGCATAGCACACAAGCATCGCTTTCTATTATTCATAAGAAGGGACCCAAACTTTTTTGGGTTCCTAAAGCTGACAGTTGTTGATTCTTGCAGGAGTGCTCTCACTAAAGACCTCGTGAGAAACATAGGATACTTGGACAAAATAGGAGGCTCGCAGCTCATAAATTGCTTAAAATTGCTGCTTCACAATTTCTTGAAATGCTTTGTTAATTAAATGATTGTTTCGTTTGTTTTTCGTGCTAGGTTTTTGGTGTTTTAACGATTTTATTTTTTTTTACTTTGATTTTCTATATGATAATTTTTTCAAGCTTTTTAGATTTTGGAGATTTAATGCCAATGATTAGCACATCTAAATCAGTTAAAAGGAGAAATATCGTTGATGTTTTTCCCTCCTTCTAACCTCTTTTAGTATGTATAATTTTTCTTTTCTAAAATAAAATTCTAGCTCATTTTAACAAATGGTTTTTTAAATTAAGATATTGTTTTATCTTGATACAATAATCTATCATATATATAATGTCCAAAGTTTTTATATATCTTTCAAGTTAATTGAAATCATGTCATTGCACATATCATATGATTTTGATTGTGTTTTGTGACTAGTTCTTCCCTATGTTAGAGAGAGAGCTCCTATTCTCTAATATATTTAAGATATACTCACAACTAAGAATCATTTTTAAGAGATTGTAAAAGAGAATTTAGCTTGCAAAAAAAAAAAAAGGGGGAAGTGGCAAAGATGCCAAATTGAAATAAAAGAGTATACACAAAAGTGTATCAAAAATCAAAAGATGCTCAAAGAGTAAATCAAAGTGAAAAGAGGCATAAAATGAGCCCACTAAAAGCAAGCTATCCTCTCTTTTCAAAACCTTAAAAACTTAGAAGAACTCATGGGTCATTTGATATTTTCAAAGGCTTGATTTAAAATTCCATGATTGAGATAAATTACTTTGGTATATTATCTATGAGATATTTTTGTTATAACCAAGTTTTAAATGGATCTTCTTTTTACCCAATTTAAGTTATTCTGAGTTAAGCCTTTTATTTTCAAAAGATAATTTTTACCTTGAAAGAAGTTCGAGCTAGGGATTAACAGGATCGGATATTCTACCGTTTTCAGATTATGACATTGTTAACTCATTAAGCTTTTGAATCTCTAAAATTTAATGTTTTGGGAAATCTGTCATATGGATGCTTTGCCAAAAAAAAAAATTTATTTTTTCCTTTGCTAGTTTTTAGTTTTTTATTATTATTATTTTTTATTATTTTTTTTTGGGCTTTCTCTGATCATCTCCATCTTTTCTTGGTTTCCAATTTCTTGTGACATCATCCTGACTGATATCTCTTTCGTCCTTGACGATATGATAATTTCTCTTCAAAATCCCATATGCTGAACTTTTTTGAGCTTGCTGTAAATTATTGTCCTGGGCGATACCTTATCGTCCTGGACAATCTGATCGAACTATGTTACAATCATCTTGATTGTCTTGGCTGATGCATTTATGGTCATCGTCCTGGCCGATACACTAGATCGTCCTGGACGATCCACGTGTCAGTACATTTAAATCCTTAAAATCGGCTCCGAACGATCCATTATTGGACAATCATCCTGGCCAATCCACTGTTCATCCTGGACGATACACGTGGCACAGATTTAAAACGTTTTAAATTCGGCCGGTACGATCAATTATTATGCATCATCCTGGATGATACACCTAATCAGCCCGGACGATCTTCTTTTTTAACGGTCATCCGACTTGACTTCCCGGGACGATCACCTGTGTCTAACATCCTGGCCGATATCTGATCGGCCCGGACGATCAGACCGCCTTTTTGAACAATCGGCCTGTACACAATAATTATACCATATCATCCTGGACGATTCTGCGGTTATCCTGGACGATGTGGTCGTTTCTTTAAATTTAGGCCCTTCCAACCATTATTTTTTTACCTCAAGCTTCTTCTTCTCCCCTATTTGCTTACTGTTTTCTTGCTATGGCTGTTGGGAAGAGAGTTCGGCAAACTTCCGGGAGTTCTTCAAGGGCTAGGATTGACCCTCATTTCAGGGAGGCAGAAGATGAAGCTGCTTACCATCGATATAAAGAGTGTGAGATTACTATCTCTAGAATAATCAACCCTGTCCACCTCTCATATCCGGTATTAGACCTTTTTACCCACACCTCTCTGTGCTTCATTCTTACTCTCGATGTTCCCTTTAATACTGATCTTCTTCGTGAATTCTTTGCAAACCTTCGTATAAACTCTGCTTACACAGCCCTGATCTCCTATGTGAATCGACGCCCGGTCGAGATCACGTATCAGGACTGTGCTGAACTGTTGCAGCTATCCACCGCTAGGGACAAGCTGCATACCATTATCTCATATCCTGATTTTAACTGGTCCAGTGCAAATCATTTCCTACGCCAGACCAACGTACCCTTTTATGTTGGAGAAACTAGCTCTTTGGTTAAAGATACTAGGACAATCGAACATGTCCTTCGCACTTCCATTATTCCAAAAGCCGGGGACCGAGTCCACGTCACTCCTCTACTTTCTCTGATTACCTTTTACATTATGGCCCATAGAGAATTTAATGCTATTGACCAAATTTTTTATTATATTGATCATTTGACAACAATCTGTGATCCAGGTCATAAGAGGAGACCCAACCTTTCTTTAGGACATCTCATAGCTTATATTCTTAAAACCAAATATCAACTTCAATATCCTGCTCCTCCCAACCTCCCAACTCTCTTCTACTTGAACAACTCTTTCAATATCCTTCACAGTATTCGTCTCCACCCAGGGGATGGGGAACCTCAGGGGGCTGAGGAGGAGGAGGCTCCCGATCCCGTTCCTGAACCTGCTCCTCTCCGCCAGCACTCACAGTTTGATCAGTTAGTAGAGAGATTTGATCAGTTGGAGACCCGATTCGACACTTTTGAAGCTCACCAGCAGCAGCAGTACGATGAGGTTATAGCCCGTTTCGATACTCTTACTGTACACCAGCAGCAACAATACGACCAGGACATGACCTGGTTTGGCTCACAGTTTGTTGCCATGACCAGTTTCTTTCAGCAGCCGCGACCACCACCACCATCTGATGATCAGGGACCCTCATTTTTCTAGTCTTAGATTTTATTTCCCATAGTTGCTTATATTTGTTTTTCTTTTTTTTTTTTTGTACTTGTTCTGCTTTAGTTGCTTTTTAGTTCTTTCCTCCTTTTTGAGATGTCAAAAGGGGGAGTAATATATTTATACATGATTAATTATGCTTGTTGCTTTAGTTTGTACTTGCTCTTATTTCTACTATGAATTTTTGAATAACATTGCTATAATCATCAAAGTGTTTGCCATTATCAAAAAGGGGTAGATTGTTGTAAACTTGGTTTCATGGATAGTGATTTTGATGTTAGCAAACACTTTGACTGCCTGTTTCTACTAACATTTTAGGACCTCGAAATCAGGAAGTAATTGGAACCAGCTCAAGATTGGGTAGACTAGGTCTGAGTCAGTCTGTATTTTTCTTTTTCCCTTTCTTGAGTCAATTGTAAATGTTTGAAGTGGCTGATGTTAAGTAACCCTATACACACACACTTGAGAGATTCAGAATTTCTGTTTTTACTAACATCGTCCTGGATGATATTTACATCGGCCTGGATGATCGAGATTCAAAATAGAAGTTCTAATTAGGATTTTTTAGTTAAAGCAGGCGTAATTAACTGATCGTCATGGATGATATATTTATCGAACAGGACGATAGGCTCAAAATAGAAATAAATAGCCGCCATAATCAATTTAGGTATTTTATATTTTTAGAAATCGGCCAGGACGATCGTGAGATCGGCCTGGACGATATGACACAATTATGCCTAAATTGATCTAGCAATCAAGGAAGCAATTAAGGATAAATTGATACGATCACATCATCCTGGATGATCGTGGGATCGGCCGGGATGATATATTCAAAAACCCTTAGTTGCTCCTGGACGATAAATGTCGGCCAGCTCAAATTCAGGGCGATGCCCTGGACGATTTTCCTCTGATTTGAACTGATCGTCTAGGACGATCGTGAGATCAGCCGGGACGATCAACCTAATTTTCAATCATCCAGTTCATTTTCAGAGCGGTGTTCTGGGCGATTATCTGTGTTTTGAACTGATCGTACAGGACGATAAAGTTGGTAACTTGCATTTATTGAGCTCCTTTGAAGCTCTTCTATTTAAGAGCTCTTGTTCAATATTTTTTAACATCTTTGGCTGCTGTCTTGACCTGAAAAAACCTAAAGGAGAGAGAGAGAGGATCTTGTGAGGGGGAGCTTGTGAGGGAGTTCACAAGGGTTGCTCCAAGCATTATTCCACTTCTTCTTCCCTAGAGTCTCTTATACTTGGAAGTGTTGGGAGAGGTAAGCTTCAGCGATCGATCGAGGTTCTCTGCCTTCTTCAGGAGGAAGCAAAAGGAGTGGGGTTCTCTACCTTGCTGGGGGTGGCAAAAAGGAGGTGTTTTATAAAGGCTTCTCCGCCTAGCTGTGGGGGCTAAAGGAGAGTCACGTTGGTAGTGCAATACTCGGAGGGCGCCTCCGGGGAGTGGACGTAGGTCAAGTTGACCGAACCACTATAAACCCTTGTGTTCTTTTTTTACTGCTTCCGCACTTATTTTTTCGTGGTGACTTTGGTTTGTGATATTTGTTCTTGGTTTTAAAGAATTTTTTAAAATACCAATTCACCCCCCCCCCCTCTTGGTTAGCCTCAGAACTAGTTCATAGGGCTTAACATCCCTAACGAACTTTCACATTGAATCAAAACAAAGGTGTGTTACTTATTAGATTTTTTTCTCTTTACTTATTAGCTTTAATGGAGATTCTTGTGGTAGTTTTGAACACAAAAGAAGATTATATTCAAGGGTTTTGGAAAAGTTTTAATTTAAAATGCATATTGATGAATTATGAAGCTTTTCTATTTATAAAGTCACAACTAATAGGGAATAAATAATTTTGCAACCCTTAAAGAATAAGTCTACATTAACATTAATATAATGGTTGTGTGAATCATTTTAAATAAAAACAAATTAAACTCTTAAATATCGAGACACCTTTTAGTATAATAGTTAGAATTTCATTAAAAATTTTGAAGTTAAGTGTACTTGTGCGGAAGCAACCCTGGAATGGGTGACCTCTTGAGAAGTTACGCTAACGTGAGGTTATTAGGTCAAAGCGGACAACACCTCGATAATTAAGAGTTTGAGCTACGCCAAAATAGTATCATAGTAATACACGAGCTGGAAGATGAGAAGTGTCATACATTACAAAGTGCTACGCCATGGGGGCCACCTTTTAAACCCCTAGATGGGGCAAATTGTTATATGACCCACCACTTGAACTTGTAGGGGCCACTTCTAGGATCCTATCTATGTGATGGATGATTCTGGATAAGGATATTGAGAAAGATGTCAGCTACTTAAGTGGGGGAGATTGTGCGACCCCTTAAGTAAAAAGAATATAAACTCTTAAATATTGAGGCGTCATTAATTGGGTGTAATGGTTAAAATTTCATAAAACAAAATCTTCAAAGTTAAGCATGCTTGTGCAGAATCAATTTTAAGATAAGTGTCATCCGGTTCAGTTACACCAAAGGAATGAAACCATGAGGTTATTAGCCAAAGCGAACAATACTTCGATAGTTAAGAGTTTG
The DNA here is from genome assembly GCF_001605985.2 of Dendrobium catenatum. Taxonomy (NCBI): domain Eukaryota; kingdom Viridiplantae; phylum Streptophyta; class Magnoliopsida; order Asparagales; family Orchidaceae; genus Dendrobium; species Dendrobium catenatum. The sequence continues at coordinate 195,243 of NW_021319301.1, read as the reverse complement.
AGATGTAATAGGCTGTACTTTGAAACCATTTTTATGTTGTAATTTTTAAGTTTAGTGTTTTCAATATCTAAGAAAAAATTTTAGGCTTATAAATTTAAACATTTAAAAACAAGTCTGAATTATTTGGACTATGAAATTCTTATTTGATTCAATATTTAATATTTTGAATGTTATATATATATATATATATTAAAACTCGCAAAGGGGCCTGTGCGTTAATATTGAAATAGAAATTACAGGGTCCTCATAGAAGATCATCAGCTCACTAATGCTCAAACGAGCTACAAAACAAATAAAAATAAAATCTACGAGCCAATTTTCTCCACTAAAAAAAAATACAGAAATCTCTAGTAACATTCTAACGATGCTATAGAAATGCATCAAAAAAAGAAAGATAATATAAATGGAATAAAGCCCAATCTTTATACAAAAAATCTTGAAGGCAGCCAAAAGAATCTTCACCTATAGAGGGAAGCAAAAAGGAAGGCTACACCAACAAAAAGATAGGTTATACAGTAATAGTAATATGAATGACATGTAGGTAAAAAGAAGTAGAAGTAAAAACTGCTCAAAATAAAGCCAATCCTAGAATTAAGACTTAAAGAGCTCAGAATACACATAATATAATAAGCCTCATTCGAAAAATCCACAAGCCACTCAATCCTACCTTTAGGGTCTCCCAAAACCACCTTGGCAAAACCCATCCAGCAAACCATAATACTCCCAAAAAAATAGTATGGGATAACTATAACCCCAACAATAGAATCCACACCAGACCTCCAAAACTGGATAAGCCGACTATAAAACATCAACCAGGTGACAAACAACTAGAGCCTACAATCAACAACCATACCAACAGCAGAATACAAAACCATGTGATAACAACCAAACTAGCAACATCACAATCAAAATAAGAGAGCCCAGCCATAACCTCACGGTTACCTCCAGCACCCCAAATACTAACGGGAGGATAGCAACAATGGGACAAACCATCTGCACTATAACCCAAGAAATCATGGCTCAAGTCTAAAATAACCAGGATAACAACTAAACAAGAAAGCTCAGAATTTTGGCAGCAGTAGAAAGCATTTAAATGAAAAAGGAAAAACCAGATAAAACTGCCAAGATTGATCCAACACATAGAAACCCAGAACCTGGAGAAAAACTCAGTCATAAACAGAAAAACAACATTCCAAAAGTCTATCCCTCCAGCAAAAGGGTCAACAAACCTCCAGCAAGAAGTAGAAAAGAACATCCAGAATTCAAAACCAAGTTGTAGAGGAACCTCCACATCACAGATAGCCCAACCAACATAAATATTGAACCAGGAAAGATATGAAAACATCACAACACCCCAGTAATCCTGCAGGAGAAATCAAGAAGCCCAGAAGTATAAGAAGACCCAGCAAACAGAAATCCAAATAAAGAAAACAAACCTGAACAATAACCAAGAGACTAAACAATTAAGATCTAATATATGGAAAATTGCAAGCATCAAGATTAAGCAAACCACAAAGTGGCACAGGGCTAATGGACCAAATAACATCAGAAAAATAGTCAAGGCTAAAACCCCACATAGTAAGCCAAGAAGCACAGGCATTACCATCCTTGCTAACATGGTGAAAAGAGTAGTTCAGAAATAGCATAAGCTTTTTAATTTCTCTAACCAGATTGAAGAGATTCAGAGTAAAACACCTTTCTTCATCATCTTGAAAAAGATGAAAATTATACTCAGAATTAACTTAAATATTTAAATTAGTTAAGCTTAGAGGGATGCACAACTGAATACAATAGAGAATGGCCATAGTGATAGTAGTAGAATAGTTACCATTATGAACCGGACTTAAAAAAAGCAACAATAAGGCAGCCATTACTATCCCTAATAACACCACCACAACCACCAGTTAAATCAGTACTAGGGCCATCCATATTAAACTTAAAGAAATTAATGCCGAATTTTTTCCAATAGATAATATTAGAAATAGAAGGAGCACCATCCATGTTTAACCCTAAAGCAGTACTAAAAAAGTAATAGTTTTTAAAATCCTTAACATAAAGTAGATTAATAGCCACAAGAACTAAAACCTTATCCTTCACCTTCTGAATAACATTATGATGGCTCATTCTCACATTATTGAAAAGGGATTGATTCCTTTCCAACCAAAGAAACCAACGAATGAGGGAAGGAATAACATTACAAATGTGACCTTTAGCATTAATAAACTAAGAGTTAAGCATATATTTAAGAAAAGAATGTGAGTTAAATTAATTGAAACAAATCATCAAAATGAACCCAAGTTGTAACAACAATTGGACCATATATAAAGACATGATGCATATTCTCCATATGAAAACAACATTGACACTTGGAAGCCATGGTAAAACCTTTTTTAATAAGATTATCATCTATAGGAATAAATCTATGTAAGACTCTCCAAACAAAAATATAAATAATAGAAGGAATGCTCTTATGCCAAATATTATTTAAAATGTTATCAATATTTATTTTATCTCTAAAAGTATGCCAAGCACTCTTTAAGTGAAAGCCACCATCTTTGGAAATATCACATAAAATAATATCTTTAGAACCAGTATTGATAGGCAAGTTTAAAATACGATGGAGGATGCAAACAGAAATCTCATTAGAAAGCTCATCATAGTCCCACAAATTATCATTAAAAAAGGAATTAACCATGACCGAAGAAGTAGTGGAAGAATTCAAAATAGAGTCAATAGAGTGTTCACCTAACCAATGATCTTGCCAAAAGAAAATATTTCCATCACCAAGGCCCCAAGAAATAAAGGGCTCCACCTCCCATTTAACCTTGCAAAGCCTTTTCCAAACTCTAGAGTCACCTTATTTAGAAAAATAATTAGTAGGATGCTTATAAATACAATACTTAAAAATCATAAAATTAGCTCAAAGATTATCAATAGAAAGAAAATTATACGAAAGTTTAAAAGAAAAAGCCTTAGCAAGGTCATTAAAGTTCTTACACCCAAGACCACCTTCAGCCAAAACACCACAACACTTATCCCAAGTAGCCAAATGGATTTTAGAGCTAGGAGAAGTGCCTTTCCAAAAAAAAAAATTATTAATAAGCTTCTGAACCCTATCACAAACCCCAAGAGTGGGAAAAATAGTTTGAAAACTATAAACATGTAAAGCACAAAGAACACCTTTAATAAGAATAACTCTACCACCAAAGCTAAGCAAATTGGACTCCCATGATAACAGTTTATTTTGAACAAAGACAATAAGATCATCAAACAAAAAGGATCTCCTCCTATCATTAAAAATAGGAAATCCTAGATATTTGATGGGCATGTGAGCATGGGTAAAGCCAGTAAGATTGTTAATAGCTAAGATACGATCATTCAAAATTCTCTTGGAAGCAATGAAACAACTTTTGTTTTTGTTAAAGGATAAGCCACTCACCACATCAAATTGATAAAATAAATCCATAAGCTTTTGAATTTTATTAATAGTCTCATTAGAAAAAAATATTAAAATCATCCGCAAAATATAAATGAGATATGGGAACACCTCCCAAAGTTCTAAAATAAAGAACAGGATTAGCATCAAACAAGTTGATTAGACCCCTAGAAAGAAATTCAGCAGCAATAATGAAAAAAGCAGGGGAAATAGGATCACCTTGTCTTAAGCCATGAGAAGCTTTGAAGAAGCCATTATTAGAACCATTAACAATAATAGAAAAATAAATATCTTAAATATAATTCTTAATAAGCTTGATAAAGACAGAGTTAAATCCAAAAAATTCTAAGGTAAGATAAATAAAATTCCAATTAATATTATCATAGGCCTTGACAATATCAAGCTTTAAAATTAAATTACCTCCTCTCACCCTAACATCCAAATCTTGATAGAACTCTTGAGCCAATAAAATGTTATTTGTAATGACCCTGCTTTTCACAAAACCCATATGATTAGGAGAAATAATTCTATGTAAAATAGAAGTAAAATGATTCATAATAATTTTAGAGATCAACTTATTTAAAAAAGTACAAATACTGATTGGTCTAAAGTCATTCCAATTGTTAACAGTATTATTTTTAGAAATAAGCACAATAGAAGTAGAAGTAAAAAACTTTGGTATGGGGTTACCAACAAAGAAATCTAAAATAGCAACCGCATTTGACACGCTTGAATATAGTAAGATCTCCTAGCGAAAATGCGGTTATAATCAAGATCATTAGCAAGTTGGATAGCAACATGTCTTTGATTAAGCAATCCAATGTGAAATGATACGGAAAGTTTTAGGATTAAAAAAAAAAAAAATCATATAATATCAAGGTTAGGTCGTGTCAACACGAATTTACCAACAAGCGTCAAAGCGTAAGGAGCACTAGCTAGCTGATCAACAACTGAGTCTTCAAACAAGAGAGCCAAACAACCCTTGAAGGAAGACTTCACAAATTTTAGATTCGGAGATGAAGACAAAGAGCCTGCTAAAACATCTTTAAAGGAGCTCGATTTTCCTTCAAAAAGAGAGGAAGATGTCGGGTTCGATGAAGAAGGGATCATCATCGCCTAGGACCAGAAATCAACGAAACCTCAAAATGAAGTAAAGCAACATAACAAAACACATAGAGGAAAAACAAACGATCGGAAAAGGCGAAGATAAAAAGCCACGAGAAGAGCAAACCAACGCACGTGACGTAGCCCTAGAATCGTCCCAAAATTGCCTCCGAACCTAGAGCTCAGAGAGACAATAGAGCGACGAGTGGCATGTATATATGAATCCCTCTTTTTAATCAAATTACAAAAAAAAAAACATTTTTAATCAAATAAAAAAAAATAACGAAACTAGATGAACCAAAGGATTGATCGCTTAAAATATTTGAACAATATTGCACCTTTACTCAAACAAAATCTATGAAAATCAATGAACAGCCCAAATTTTAGTGACAGACAAACACAAAAATCTACAATAAATCATAAAATAAGAGAGCATTAAAATCCCCCAAGTTTTAAAATTAACGTCAATGTGACTCTGTATTCAACATTATCATCCAAATTTTTTAAAGAGAAAGATAATAAATTTGTTCTCAAAAGATTTGCTAAATTCTTATTGATTTGATTTTATTTATGACACTGAAGCAGATACAGATTTGATAGTTTGTTTTTTAATAAATAAAGCAATCACAACTCATAAGTATTTTAAAGAATAATATGTCATCCACTCACCTGTTATCATTCAGCCTCGATAGCCTAAATTATTTATTTATTTGTTATTATTTTAATATGTACGTAGCTCGTAGTCCGTTAGAGTATGCAATTTTCTAATTAAGAGCATGTTGACTATGTCGACGGCATTTTCTGCTAAATTTACGTCGATAGCCTTTCAATAATTTTGGCTAAGCTATGTGCTTTAATCTTGTTTAAAATGCTATGACCGCTAATTAAGACGCCAATGTTCCATAATTTGTTCTACTCCACCGAGGCCAAGCTTTCTATTATGTCCATAATTTGTTCTTCTTTTTTGTTTTTTTTCTATCTTCTACCGAATGTGGACTCATAACAAAATATCATACATTTGTCCACAACTATTATAATTAAGTCTATGTAAGATCTGTTAATTATAACTTAATTTGGTTTAATATCAACAGAAATTAACATTTTAGTCGACAAAAAAAAGACTACGAAAAAGTTACTTGAAAGCTAGTAATTTCAAATAAGCTTTTTAGAATTATTATTAGATTTTGTTTGGGACAACATTCTTATTGCTTTATAAAACAACTTCTTAGTACCAAAGCATTGTTTTGGTCTTACCCTAATTTAAGAAAATTTTCAACTAAAATAATGTTTTAGAAAGCATTAAGAAAGTTGTCCAAAACGAACTCTTAGGCTTCGTTTGGAATGGCTTTCTTACTGCTTCATAAAGTGGCTTTAAGAAACAGAAAGAAAGTCCTCCTAAAGAAAGCCTTAGGGTCTGCTTGAAATAACTTTTTAACTAATTTGTTTTTTTAGAAGCAATCATAATTTAATTTGGCTATTATTTTTTTATTGCTTTCTTACTGCTTAAGAAAAATTTATGTTATGAAAAACTATTTTTTAATAATCAGAATAATTACATTGATTTCCGCACAACAATATTATAATCAACTTTATAAAACATTGCAATTGTCCTAAATAGGCCCATCATTAATCATCCAAAAATAAGTATTGATTAGTATGAATAGCCTTATTTTTCTCAAATACAATAAGAAATCTAAATCCTCATAGAATACTAAATTTTTATTTTTTCAAGTCCATCTCAACCAATTACAATTCCTCTTAGTGTTGAATAATGACATAGTTTTCTTTCTCCACAATGTTCGACATCACCCTTACTTTTCCTTTCCCATATTTTAATTTCACAAATGCCCAACCATCACATATATAAATATATTAAGTTAAATATAAAAATATTAAGTTTAATAAAAATACTTTTGTGCTGAAAAATTAAATAAAAATAGACAACAATATTTAAAAAAAAAACACTACAAGGATTATAAATTAAGCTCATAACCTTATAAAACTTAAAAAAATAGAATCGTATAATTGATAGCTGAGATATCAACCACTACATCAAAGCCTATCCAACTATCATATATAAATATATATGTACACACTCTCATATATCCCACATGCAAACCATTTTCCCCTTCTCTCTCTCCCTCCCTCTCTCTTGGATTCTCATCAATAAGAATATGTTGTCGTCCGGTTTCCAGAGCCACGCGGCAAACCCCAAGCTTAAGCTATTCGGTTATTCCATGCCGGAAAACGCAGACTCAGCAATAGAACATCCCGCCGCTGTTCTCCCAGAGCAAAACCCCGGCTCTTCTTCCTCCTCCTCTACGACCACCGCCTCCGGCGTTGGTGCCGCCGCGGATGCTCGAAAATACGAGTGCCAATACTGCTTCCGCGGCTTCGCCAACTCCCAGGCCCTCGGCGGCCACCAAAACGCCCATAAGAAAGAACGGCAGCATCTCAAACGCACCCAGCTCCACGCCGCTGCCGCGGCAGCAGCAGCCAACGGCGCCGATTTCTTCAACTATCCACGCGGCGCTAATCCAATGGTCACCGCCTTCTCTCCCCCGCCCCACCTCCTCCCCGACTCCTCCAACTGGGTTTACTTCTCACGTGCCGTCCAACCTTTACACGTATCGCACGGCTGCGTCTTCTCTTCCCCTGTTCAAGCCGACGGTCCACGCGGCTCGGGGACTGGTCACAAAACCCACCCGGCTGTCGCTGGCCCTGTCTCACAGAACCGGTTTTCTTCGCCGACAGAGCAGGCCGGATCGGATGACTCGTTCGGGTTGGATCTTCAGCTGAGCCTGGCTCCGGCCGGGTCTTGAATCGTTTGATTTTCTCTCCAACTTTTCACTTTGAACCTTGTACATTTTTATTTATTTTTCTCTATGAATTTCATAACTTTATTGCTTATGCAATGATAATTTCAACTTTTATTTTTATCCCAATCGGCCTTTATTCAATTTCTTTGATGAGAAAATTAGGTCTTGAGAATTTTAAGAAGAAGTAAAAAAGCCGTCCCAAACGGGGCCTTAGCCTTCGCTCGAGACAATTTTTTCTAAAGTAGCTTTTTAATATAAAAATTTTAAATTAAAAAAATACTAAAAAATAATTTCAAAAAGCTATAAAAAAAAATATCTCAAATGAAATCTTATCATAATGCCCGCAAGCTGTAAATAATATTAGTTAGTAAAGAAATTTGGTGCGATAATTAATAATATTAACATGAATACTTATTAAATAAACAATTAAAAGCAAAGCATTTAAAAAATTGTTCAGAATTGACCTACGTGTCATGCTGTGATTCCACATCATCCTATTGGCTGTTAGAAAATAAATTGGTATACTTTATTATCTAACTTTAAAAATAAAATTAAAGATTAATTATTTCTGAAAAGCTTATAATTTTGCTAGAATAGAGTAGGATATAGCAAGAAAAACAAAGAGGAAAGTATTAGCACCAAATTTCTATTTGGAATATATTATTTTTTTTATTTTTAAATTACTTAAAAATAAATAATTATTGGATCTAATCTTAATAGTAAAAATTATCAAGATTTTACCATAAGTATAGAATAATCCTTAAGATAAGAAAGTATAGAAACACCATTTTAGATATATTTTAGTGTTAATAAAGATATTATTTTGGTCTAAGGATAAATGTTATATTTAAAATAACTTTTGACGGCTATTTTTTCGTTGTTTAAAAAAAAATCCTAAAATGCTACTTTAGAGGTCCAAATGAAATCAAAGTCTATACGAATACATAAGTAGAATCGGTCTAGTTTTCGATGTATCAATCAAATATGTATGACAATTTTTACAAAAAATAACTACTTCGAAAAAATTATAAGATGCTGAGTATATATTAAAAGAATGCTTTTGTTGAGAACTTTTAGGCTTCGTTTGAGACATCTTTATTAGTGTTTATTAAAGCAGCTTTCTAGTATAAATAAATTAATTTTTGTACTACAAAGTCAGTTTAAGAAGCACTAAGTAAACCATCCCAGACAAAGCCTTAGTCATTTAAGCAAGTATCATATATGAGTAGCTAAGTTCCACGAGTGAATAGTCTTAGAGAGAGGCATGTTCATTAATCATCTTGGGCAATTTCATAATATCTTAGGCTTTGTTTGTGATAACTTTCGGACTGATTTCTAAAACAACTTTCTCAAACAAAGCTTTAAGATTCTTGGCAACTTGATCAGTACTACAAGCTTCAATCATGATCTGATAAACCTAATTTAAATAAATGTATATAGAAAATTACAATTTTTTAAACTTGTTTTATTATTAAAAGCAAATTGCTTAAAAAAAAAAAATAAGAGCATACCTAATAATATAAATATATAAATAACCCTAGCTAACAGAGGAATTAGTTTTCTTCTTCTTATTATCATTGGGATTTTTCCTGTGTAATGTTGGAAGGCCTACTTATTATTAAAAAAAAATCAGCACATAACTACTTTAATTTATAATAATATTACCCGTCTAGATTTTTAAAACATAATAAAAATTACTTATATATATATAATATTTTATTTTCATAATTTTTATATTTTGATCGGGATGTGTAAACATGAACAAGTTAGAAATATTAGTTTAATTAGTTAGATAAACTATTCATCTCTGATTTCATAAAATGATCTGTCCAATAAGTACTACGTACGAGCACAAATTCTAATGTATTTACATATTAAATTCATAAACTTATTTTCACAAAATTTGTTTTTTTTTTGAGGAGAACATTTAGGCTAATTAGACAGACACACACATCACATACGCAAGCTCTGAATCTAAGACCTCTTTGTTGTTAGTCAAAGTTCCCAACCAACGATCAACTAAGATGAGCTACGTCACACAAGTACCTGGCATTCTCTTTAAAATATTTGAAGATGAGAAAAAATCAATGTGATATGTGGTAGATGTTTTTTGAAGAGAATTGATGGTGTGGACTTAAATGGAGGTCCACCAAACCTTAAGAAGCCATTAAAGTCTTTGACATGTTGGTGGTGAAATGGATGAAAAGTGGCCAAGGAATAATTTCCAGCTAATGGGTTTGAAGAAGCTTAGTAACAAATAAGTCTTATTTCGGTTTTTAATATTGGGTTTCGCTTGAAAAGGCATTACTTAATGCTTCTAAATCCGTTTTTAGTACAAAAATTTATATTCAAGAAAATTTGGTACTAGAAAAGCTTTTCCAGAAAATAGTAAAAAATGTTGTCCCAAATGAAGCCTTAGTGAGACAAATGGACGAACTGCAAAGGCTAAAAAAATATGAAGATAGTATGGAGGTTTTGATGGGTTAGGAGGCTAGTATGGAGGGTTAGGAAGGCTAGTATGAAGGTTTTGATGGGGTTAAAAAATAGGAAGTTATGAAATTAATATAGAAGTGTTTAGGGGAGATAGAGCTTTCAAGAAAATAATTCTTACAAAATGATTAGGCTTTAAAGCACATAATTCTTGCAACTTATCAAAGATTAAGCATCATAAGAGCTCACATAATTCAATATGATTAGCATTATATATATTATATTATATATATATATATATTATATATATTACTGTTCATTAATATTTACATAAGTAACAAGTTCCCAAAATATATATATTTATTTAGTAACAGGCTACAAATAAACATATAATGCCAAAGAGTAAGAAAACAAACCTAAAACTATCACTAACTAACTAGCCTACTCTGCTAGTTACTTGCCCTTACCAAAAATCACCTAAATATCACATAATGAGCTCATAGCTCAACAAGTAACCAAAATTTATCACTATATTCAATGTAAAACAAAAAAATCAATATGTCTTCTTTAATTCTAATCAATTTCAATCAAAAGTTATCAATTATGATAATAAGCAATATATGAAATTAATGTCAATCAATAATAAAATCATATAATCAATAATCAACAAAAGTTATCAATCTATAAAAATAATTAAAATTATTATCAATTAATAGCATATGTTGTACAATGAAACAACCTCAAATTGAATATTAGTTTATTCGTGTTTTTGATTCTATCACATGCTTCTATCCATCTTTTGCCACATATAATTGTATATTCAATATTGACATGTAAGCATATTTATTTAATATGTTGTATCAATATATTTATCAAATATTATCAATGTCCTTATTGTATGATATACCCATGCCACATTAGTATTAATGCGAGTTCTATCAATCTAACATTAGTTCTATCTATCAATAGATTAATCAAGTTAAAGTTGTCATGTAAATGTAGATGGATGTAATTATGAATGCCAGATAGGACATTAAAACTTTAATGTGATATTTTCAATATCTTAAACCCAAACTATTGACTGGTTGGTCCTCAGTTTCTAATTTAATCATAATTATCGACTGGTTGGTCACAATTTCTATCTTACCATTATTATCCATAAATCTTAAATCAATTAAAATAGGTTATCAATAAATCATTAAGAGTTTTCATCTTCTTCCATTGATATAATTCAATCAATTAATTCCAGCTATAATTATGATTAATTACAAACCATTTTTTAAGGAATGATCTTCAGCCAGTTTCCTGTATAAGGTGTTGCAAATATGGATCCAAGACTTATGATTTTAATGATAATAAATATTATTAGATTTATAACTGTGTTATCTCCTAATAATTAAATTTATGTATATCTATTTTTTTATTCTTCTCACTAATATTTCAGTTCCCACAGTTCATTGCAATCTCGATCAACTCAAAGTTTCGTAGACTTGGATTAAAGTCTTTATTTTCAATCTTTTTAATAATTTACTTTTCTCGAGTAAATTATGTATTTTGATGGATCCTAATGCTAAGTAACCTTGTACACACATATTCAAGGGTGAGTTAGTGAGTTAGGAAGAAGTTGCATTTTTGAAACTACTCGTACAGTACGATTGATATCCTATACTGATGATCACTACTGGAAAATTACCCATCATTATTGGTGATAATTCTAGCATTTTTTGATATATTTTGGGCTGCTTGGAAAATTTATAGTGGTTTTCCCATCAGTTCATAAACCGTCAGAATAAATCACATAGGAATAAAAACCTGCTGTCAATTTCTAAATGCAAAAATTTTCAAGTAGTTTTCTGTGGCTCCACAATAGAAATTACAGCAAGAAAAGAAATTGGATGATCAATTATAATGATGTTGAAGATGATTTCTTTATATGGGAGGGATTATAATAAGGTCTTCCTTCATCATGTAAGGCGAAATTGTAAAAAGTTAGCTCACTTTTGTGCTAACTTAGCCTTTCTTATGATTTTTTTGGGAGTACTTTTCTGAGAAGGATCTACCTATTTCTTTTCTTCATATGTTGAAGAAAGAATGTGTTCTTGTAGTTTCTCCTACATTAGCTTGTATCTAGGTTTTCTTCTTTCTTCTTTGCTTTAATCCATGCTTTTAGCATTTTC
>NW_021319301.1:145846-182006 GCF_001605985.2 Dendrobium catenatum | reverse complement strand
GCTTTTTTAAAAAAAAAAAAAAAAACAATAGAAATTAATGAACTCAAAACCATAGGTAAACTGCTAGGGCCTTCGATTTAACCAGCGATAAGAACCGTCAATATTTTTATGGCTAAATTATCGATTAGCCACCAGTTATTGTCGATGATAAAATAAAAAAATTGGCCACAAACTTCACACCGTCCGACATCGAAGTTTCCGACTGCTAAACTATTAGTTAATTAGCCGGCGAAAACCAGTAACATTTGTAAAAAAAAAAATGACAGCTCCTCAATTTACAAAAAAATTTCATAATTATCTGCATACAGTTCAATATATATATATATATAACACTTTTGATGTTCCAAAATCAATATAATAGTTCATATGAAATAACAATATACATTCAATAATAAACAAATATATTTACATAATCCACAATAACCAAAAATGGTTTTTTAAACCAATAATAATACATATGTTCCACAATCAACATAATATATGAAGTCCATAATCAGATGTTCCAAATACTCAAAATAGATCTTTGAAAAAATAATAATAAATATCAACAACACTAATCATCATCTGTTTCCTTGTTGCCTTGTGATTGAGGTGTAGGCTCTTGCTCTTTTTCCTTCTAATTTTCAGCTCGATATGATCGCAGCTCATGCATCTCATTTTAAAACTTTCTCATCTTTTCTATCTTTCTAATTAAGGCAACAACCCTCTGGCTAACAATTTCTTCAGCACCACTAACATCATAAAATATTGAAGTAGATGTACTTCCCTCATAAGCTTATCCTTAAAAACCTAAGCCATAAAACCTACCCACAACTTCCTTTAATAACATCTGATCACCTGTGATACTCAGAATACTGGATTAATCTTGAAAATGATCCCTCACTAGTAGACTGCTAACTTTCATAAAGTCGTATAAAAGCATCCTATAAGAATAAATTTATAAAATAAAATTTTTATTTATTTTATATTATTACTCAAAAATTATACTCAAATGAGCTTTATTGCCTTCTCATCAACCCACTGATTATCTGTTTGATATTGGTGAGTCCTCATATGTAGCTCTAGTAGTGTCGGTTGTCGACCAAGTAACATTTTATGCAAATAAAAAAATATAGTTAAAAAATATACATATATTTATTAAATTAATTGAAATAATCTTTTACCAGTCATCTTCCATGTTTAGTATGAGGCACTAATCCACTAATATGAAGAGGGCTTCCTAAACACCCACAGTTAGATGCTCTATTTTGCTTATTGTACTTTCTCAATTTGGTGAACTTAGGGCTCATCTAAACTCTCCTTAAATCCGCCCAACTCCAATGCTAATTTATAATAGATGTTGCCAAGACTTTCTAATATTTGTGAATATGTCCCTAAGATAAGTTAATCCACTCCTCTCAAAATTTATTCTGATCCTTGTACCATGATCAGGCAACCACCCAAAATCTTTCTGTAAAACATAGGCATAAATATTAATATTAATACAAATAAAAAATCTAAGTAATGCCAAATAAATATACTTGAAATTCCCTGAATCATATATTCTTAACTTCCTTTGGGATCTTCTTGCATTATAAGTAAGGAGCATTATATTTGCTCCTTATGATGTCACAAATCTTATGTGTAGTTTGCCTTGAGAGATTGAAGCTGAAGGTAAATTGTTTTGTCAATAATATATAATAGATGAAATTATAATAACTTTAGAAAATAAACTAAACTTATGTATCACCCTTAGGCTCAATATATAAGCTTATATGCTACTGTTGTAGGGTCTCCGACACCAACCTCTTCTCGTGTTGATGGTCCACCCTATTCTGGCTACACATGAGGTGTATAATAATATAGGTTGCAGTAAGGAGGGTAAGGGTAGGTTGATGGAGCTATTTGTGATGTTGGTGAGGGGTAATATGGATCAAATGGATATGAGTGTATCTGATTTGGAGGGGGATATTAAGAACTCATAGACGTAGGAGGAGGGAAGTACAAAGGAAGGGGTGGTACTCCAACCATAGTTGGATCTATCTATCTTTGAGCCTAGTTTCTAAGGGACTGCTGCTGACTCCAAGGTGATGGTAATGGTATTACTAGTGGAACTGATCTCTGCCCCTAACCTTCATTACTCTATTTAGACTTACTTGGTCTAGTACTCAACTCTTTCTTACGAGAAAACTTTAAAGTGAAGGATATGCAAGAAAGAATGTCACTTGAATCCATATATAGTAAAAGAAGCAATTAGTAAATTGTGTAATATATAAAAAATTTAAGTTTTAATAATTATGAAGATTTGCATAAGTAGAAATAAAAAATACAAAATATAGACTTTTTAGTTATAATAAATATGAAGAATTACATAAATATTATTTTAGAATATATAATGATTTAAATACAAATAGAATTTAATAATATATATTTATCAAGATTTATTTACTAACTTGATTTTTAAAAACTAAAATATAATAAGTACATTACAATAAATTTAGCCACTTAAATTACAAGAACTATTCAGAATAAAAAATATTTTCATTGCTCTCCAAAGTATCTTTATTTTCTTCCTCATTCTCACTTGTAAAAGTTCATTAGGAATGTTAAGCCCTTATAAACTAGTCCCAAGACTAACCAAAAGGGGGGTAAATTAGTATTTTAAAAAATCTTTCGATCAAAACACAATCTTAAAACAAAAATCAAGATTCACCATAGAAATTTTGAGTGCAAAAATTAAATGCTGAAGCAGTAATAAAGAACACAAAAATTTATAGTGATTTGGTCAATACGACCTACGTCCACTCCTCAGAGGCGCCCTTTGAGTATTACACTAAGTATAGTATCTCTATTTTTGCCCCCACAGCAAGGTGAAGAAGCCTTTACAAACCTCCTTTCCACCAACCCAGGTGAGATAGAGAATCCAACTACTTTTGCTTATTCTAGAAGTAAGCAAAGAACCCAACTCCTTTTGCTTCATCCTGAAGAAGGCAGAGAACCTTGATCAAACACTGAAGTTTACCTCTCTAGAACCCTCAAGAACTAAGAACGATGATTGGAGAAGATGACGATGGATCCTTACTTGGAGCAACCTTTGTGAACCCCCTCATAAACTCCCCCTCACAACATCCTCTCTCTCTCTCTCTTCCTTGCTCTCCCTCTCCTCATGGCTCTCTCAGGTCAAAACAATCAAAAAATATGTTCTAAAGGGTAGAACAAGAGCTCTTAAATAGAAGAGCATCGAATAGCTCATTAATTGCAACTTGCCAACTTTATCATCTAGGACGATATAAATATTGTCCTGTACTATCAATGCAAATTAAGCTTAATCAGCCAGGATGATCTGGGTCGAATAAAAGAAATTTGTTCATATTATCCAGGACGATGAAATATCATCTTGTACGAATAATACAAATCATGGAATATCATCTAGATAATCACACTAAAGGGATGCCTCGACAATTGAAAAATAACTTGATCGTCTAGGCTGATCTCACGATCATCCCTAACGATTAGTTCAAATCCATGAAAATCATCTAGAATATCATCCTAAATTTAAGCTGTCCAATATATAGTCATCCAGGAATAACTAAGGTTTTTGAATTGATCGTCAAGGATGATGTGATCGTATCAGTCTAGCCTTAATTACTTTCTTTAATTATCAGATTAATTTAGGCATACTTGTATTGCATCATCCAGGACTATGTCTTAGACGATGTCTAAAAATAAATAATACTAAATAGATATGGAAGCTAATTCTTTCTGATTTGAGCCTATCGTCCCGGCCGATATGAATATCGTCCAGGACAATGTGCTTAATGATGATTGCCTTAACTAGGATGCCCTAATTAGGATTTCTATTTTCAGCTGATCGTCTAGGACGATAGTTGGATCATCCCAGACGATATGAGCAAAAATAAAGAACTCTAAAAATAGTTAGAAAAATTTCCCCAATTGTTTGTGTGCAAGGTTACTTAGTATTACACTTCGATTATAATAGACTCAAGAAAGGGAAAAGTATACAAACTGACTAGACCTAGACTACCCAATCTTGAGGTGGTTCAAATTACAGTCTGATCTTGTAGACCTGAAATGTTAGAAGGCAAGACAGTCATAGAGCAACAGAAATGTTTGCTATTATCAAAATCATATTCCTTGAAAAACAGATTCGCAACAACTTGAAGAACTTGTCAAACTATTCATATCCTCTAATTACATTTCAACATTATAATAAGTAATTGACATCTCATCAATTTTAATTGACCTACAATCTGACATCTGATCCTATTGATGTGTAGTTACTATGACATATTTTTGGTCAATTATCCCTCATACTTTTGTTTTTATGATAGCTAGCTAATCTTTCTTATCTCAATGATCACCAGATATTTGCTAAAATAAAATTGAATAACTTGACTTACTAACACAAATAGATCAAAATTCTTATATCTTTTTCTAAGTTTGACTTATACTAAACCATATACAATATGAACCCTTGTGCCTTTATTCTGTACTAGAACATATAATTGACAATTAAATAAATATATAAGAATCTCAACTTCTCCTGGGTACTATAACTCAAGAACCTCATTTAGAATGCCATAATAATCACACTAATCTTATTCATGAGTATTTCCTCTAACACAAACTCTATAATTTTCAAAATTTCTTCCTTCACTCCACGACTTGGAATGAAATCTGAACCCATTAACTATATATATAATGGTCAGCTATTTACCTTTAGTATTGGGCCCCATGCTAGTGCTTGCAACCCTTTATCAAAAACCTTATTATAGGGGTTATGCATCCAAGAAATTTTTTAAATGTTAGGACTTTTAGTATTAAATAAGGTATAAATCAAAGAAAATTTTGAAATTTAAGGGCTCACGTATGATCTAAACTAAGTTGAAAATTCATTTACAACAAGTTCCCCTACATCTTTAGTATCTATTAAAGGAAAATTGCTTATAAAATACCTAGTGACAAATCATCCAAATAAGACTTCAATATTAAAAATTAACATGATTCTTTTTGTATATTATGGAAAAACTTACTTTAAGAATATTTGGACTTCCTGACAGTTTAGTAGAATATATAAAGTCACTATTTTAATTTCTAAATCATTGAGAAATCTTTCAACACATTTGCCACTAGGCTTTCCATGACTTCTAAAGACTGATAATACATATTGCGATTGTTCTTCAACATTGAAGTCCATGTTATAAAAAATCTTTATTTTTGTACTCCTCACTTGGGGCTCGAAGTAGTAGGAGCAGAAGTATGTGGTTACTTGAGACAAATATGCTTAATATATCAATCCCTCTAGTCGAGCTTTATTCTTAACATATTTTTTCAACTTGGTTAAATATCTACTAGATGATTAAAATTATGAGTTATAATTAAAAATATTTAAGATATCACTTTCACCTCTTAAAAGGGTACATCCAATAATATTACACAGGTTCACCAACTCTAGCCTTATAAGGTAGATAGACTAGAAGATGCTCCATAGAATTAAAGAATCTTAGGGACAAAATTTTTCTCTAACCTGTATAGGTTGATTGGTATGCTCTCTTTGCACCTTGGTAAAGCATCTTCGCTTAATTTAGATGAATATAGGTCTAGAAAATCATAAAGTCTCTATAGTATGTCATCATGACTTAATCTAGATGGAGGAGGTGACCTCTCAACTTTATTTTTAATGAATGTTTCCTTATTTCTCCTAAATAGATCACTTTTAGGTAGGAACATACGATCACAATCAAGCCAAGTATTTTTTTCCTCCATATTTTAGTGTGAAAGATTTAGTACTCTCTATGCAGTAAGTGCAAATTAATTTTTCTGCTGTACTCTAGCCAAATAACATATCACAAGCTAGAAAATCACTAATTTTTTAAAGTAACATAGATTTAAGAAAAAAATTATTTGGTTGAGATGTCATATGTGATTACACCTTCTTTCTATAATAACTTAAGATCATTAATTAATTGTTGCAAAAAAAAAATTAATTTTTACTTTTAGATTATGTGGTCCAAATATTATAAGTGTTAAGAATATGTACGAGGTAGTCATACACATCTCTAGTGAATGTTGTATGGAGTTAGTATAATTGGCCAACAAGAACGCGGTGAAGCTGCATAACTGTATGGAGTAAAACCATCAGCACATAATCATAATATTTTGTCACGTGGCTCAATAGCAAATGAAATGTGTATTTGATCAAAATATTTTCATGATTTAGCATCTGATGGATGCGAAAGAATACTACTGTGTGCAAATTTCTCCTTATGTCATATGATAAGACCTCTTGAACTCATTGATGCATAGAGCTCTAAAGTCTTAGAATAATCATAAAATAAAATAAATGGAAATATGAAATATCTTTCTTTTGACAATATTATTTTACCTAATTTGGTTTAAACCGAGATACATTGTAGGTGCAACAATAAACTTTTTTTGTATCATCCTTGTAGCATAGAATACATACATATATACAACAATCAATTTTCATAACGGTGAGACTCAACTTGGATACTAATTTCTTTGTTCAATACAAATCTATGGGGATTAAATTATTTGATGGATTTGCTTTTTTGAGAAGACTAATGAAGTCATTAAAATAGTCTTAAGGAATATTATATTTAATATTAATACTTAGCATCCTAACAGAAATTGATAATTCTGATTAGTTATGCAACCATCCCAAATTTGTTTTTGAGCAACATGTATTAATTCAAAGAATTTTTTGGTTTTTGCATTTTGTGGCTCTTCCATGTTGGCCCTTAAATTAGGACCTACTGCATCAAAAATAAGTTATTCATATGATCTACTCATTTGATCTTCATTAACTATTTCAAATGTTGTGGTTGGACTTGCATGAGTATCTCTATGTGGCTCATACTCACCATATATGGTCCAAATCCAGTATAAATCCCTTATGATATAAATCAACATTTACATCACCGGGCTTTAGAAATGCTTGATTTTTGTGCTTAAGGCATGGACATCTAAATATTCCATCAAACTTAAATTATGGTAGTTGAGATGTAATATGAACAAAAGTCTCAAATCCCTCCATAAATTCATCTGTCAATCCTCTTCGATCTGGTAACAATCTGTTATACATCTAATATCTCTCTTCTTAGATAGTCATTTGGATGTTAAAGAAAATATTCCCTACATAATTGTGAAATGAATTATTAGGAAATATATAGCCTTAAATTTTGTTTAAATCTAATAAAGAAATATCATTTCTAATATTTTTTAGCCAAGTCTTTTTAGGTCTACCTATAATTTTCTTAATATAATTTAAATCTAATACCTCTACTTTCCTAACTAGGTTATCAGAAGGCTATTATTTTAAGCGACCGAACTATCTAAGGTGACTTATCTCTATAAAACCTAACTGGGTCATCAGAAGGCTATCATTCGACACTATAAAGCACTACAGCTCTCACCACCATCTTATATAAATTTCCCTTAAGTTTGAGGGGGACTTTTCTATCACACAATAAGCCCGATGCATTCCTCCACTTCAACCATCCAACTTGAATTTTGTTGAAAATATCCCCATCTATTTAACCTTCACTCTAAACAAGAAATCCAATATATCTAAAATATGTACTCTTATTAATGACTTGATCACCTAAAGTCACAATCCCCTCACTAGGTGTATTACTACTAAAATTATAATCAATATATTCATGTTTTAGATTTACTTAACAGAAAAATTTTAGAATCTAAGGTTGACCTCCATAATTCAAGTTTATCTTTAACTCCCTCTCTAGTCTAATCAAGAAGAAGATTATCATCAGAAAAAAGTATAAACTAAATTAAATCCTCTTACAAATGTCTACTAAGAACATCCATGACTAAAGAAAAATGTTATGGGCTTAAGGCTTTCTCAATATCAAACTTTAGATTCAAAGGTTGATCTCCATAGTTCAAATTTACCTTCAACTCCCCTCTAATCTTATTAATAAGAAGAATATCAAAATAAAAAAATTAACCAAGGTACGTACTCTTACAAATGTCTATAGAGAACATCCATGACTAAAGCATAAATTAAAGAGATGCATGAAGATCACCTTCGGCTAAGGCATTTAAATGCGTGTGAGGGTGTTGGGGGTGAGGATACAGGCAACATTCGACAGTCAAAGTTCTGTTGACAAAATGGATGAACACAGCAACAACAAGGGTGCAGGAGTCTAGATAAAAGAAATGAGCAACACAAAGAAATGAGGAAGAAGGGTGGGGGCAGTAGTACCCTTTATGGTAGTTTTCTAGTGATTTTAGCCACCAAGAAAGTTTCACTTAAAATTGGCGGCTAAGTTACTAGTAAAAGGTGCCACATAAATAATATACTTGTAGTATTTCATGCTGTCAATTGACCACCATAACATCTAACAGTTTAGTGGTTAATACAAGAAGTGGAACTGTCGATAAATAGTAGCGATCAAACCGTTG
Organism: Dendrobium catenatum; assembly: GCF_001605985.2. NCBI lineage: Eukaryota > Viridiplantae > Streptophyta > Magnoliopsida > Asparagales > Orchidaceae > Dendrobium > Dendrobium catenatum. The sequence goes on along the minus strand of NW_021319301.1, from coordinate 173,561 downwards.
ATAGTTTTAGCTGTCAACTGATAGCCGAAAATACCGCATGTATTCAACAAATTTCATGTAGTGGATCAATTATTAAAAAAACCGTAATTAGGGGACTTGTGGTAAGTAAGAGTGATTAAATTCATCATATTTTATGATCTCCATCATATAGGATGATCAGGTATAATATCGATTTTGGTAATATTTTAAAATTTAAAATTTATGTCAAATTATACTGTACGATATGCACGGTACTATATGATTTATAAAAATCATACTTAAATTGATCATGTGATTAGTGGAACAATTATGGTTAATTTTTTCAATCAAATTATATAGGACGATTGGTGATGATCGTAGTGTACGACCAGGACAATGCATGGGATGATAATTAAATTATCACCTATCATCCAAGATGAAATACCATAGTTCTTCAACTAATCATACATGATAAACCCCCAATGTCATACTATATGAATAGAGATCTACATGGAATTATAATTAAATTATTGCCTATCATACTAGACAATCAGTACAAACTCTTGAACTTATTGTATTGGGAAATACATTTCATACTATTTATAAAGGATATTTTGTTCTAATCATACCAAATAATGTACTCAATCATCCTGGATGATTAGTTTATCTCTTTTAATTGATCGTACATGGTCTGTCTCCTTGTATAGTACTAATAAGAGTACTTTAAACTAATCGAACATGAAGATCCTAGATTGTATTAGTCGATCTGTGTCAGTAGATTAAAACTTAGGGCTCATTGTGAGGTTCTCTATATAAAATATCACTTAGTATTATTATAAAGACTTTTGCTTTTAAGTGTCTTGAGAAAGCATAGAGAGGGAGTTAAGGAATGCTTTGGGAGAGAAGAGAGGGAAAGTTGGTTGTGAGGGATTCACAAGGTTACTCCAAGAAAGGTTTTTCCCTGTATTCTTCAATCTTATGCCTTGATTCTTTTGGTGGCTCTGGGGAGACATTCTATAGCACTAGGCCTTAGTTCTCTGCCATCTCCAAGAGGGAGAGAAAGGATTGTGAGTTCTCTTCCTTCACTAGGAGGGTGAAAAAGGATTTCAGGTTCTCTACCTTCACAAGGAGGGTGAAAAAATATTTCAAGTTCTTGCCTTCACCAGGTTGGTTAAAAAGATTTTGTAAGGGCTTCTTTGCCTTGTTGTGGGATGAAAAAGGAGAGACACTAGTTTTAGTGAAATACCTATACAGGAGGTTTCCAGGGAGGGGATGTAGGTCATGTTGAAATAAAACAGAATAAATTTTTGTGTTTTGTATTCTTATTATTCCAGTTTTTTATTTTTTTGTGTTGTGTGGTTGTTAAACTCTAATTTTTTATTATTTTGAAATTGATCTACTTCCATATTAGGGGATTAAGATGTTTGTTTTCAAATATTAAAAAGGCAATGAAAAGATTTTCTTTTTATTAAATAAATTTTTAAAATAACTAATTCATCCCCTCTTTATTAGCCTCGGGATTTTTCTTTGAGGTTTAACAACGTTCACAAACTTTCAAGTGGTATTTTTTAAGAGCTGTTTAATTAAAAAAAATGTTTACTAAGTTTCGGAAACTTAATTTTCTTTGGGATAGTTTAATTTCTGGAAAGTTAATTTTGAAATTGAATACATCATTATAAATTTATGTAAAACTATGAGTTTGAAGATTGGTTTGTTATTAATAATTAATTTTCTTACCTCTATCGAGTTAGTCTAGCTAAGCCTCCCCCAGATTATAATAACCTTAAAAACTAGAAAAAAAAAGCAAAGTTTTTCATTTTCAGTCAGGGTTGGTCACCCTATCAATTCTTTATCTATTAAGGATGTCGATGAAGTAGTCGACTAGTTGTACGATTTGAAGGAAGCAAACATCTGGAGAGAATGTTTGACATTAAGACAGATATGGGTCCCATGAAAAAAATAGGGTGAATTCCTATTTCATGTCTTGTTTAGACGATCGATGCTAATGTCCTATAATGTTTGATGAAGAGCTTTGAAAGAATATATCACTTCAGGAGGTGAACTTATCATTCGCTAATGCTTTAAATTCACAAGATTGAAAGTTCATCCTAATTAGCATAGTTAAATTCGAGGAGGAACTATATATGACCCCGGAGGATCAAATGATTGTTTAATCAGGCGTTCAACTATGATAATATGGATAAAGGGATCATTAATTTCATAATCAAATTCATGATAATAAAATAATATATCTTCCCGAAGAAAGAAGATATCATCTATTGTCTCTTATTTGAATATGAGAATAATGAACGTTAAATTTGATTTTTCCCAAAGAGAATTAATTGAATTTTTAAAAAACCTGATTTTAAAAAAATATATCTAGGTTTTTAAATCTCATACAAGTGAAAGTCCTCATAATTAATTACATCATATGGAAATTAAAGTTTTTTTATGAATACTCTCGATTAAAATAGTGGCATAAGTTTTATTTAAGAATTCAAAGTATGATATCAAAGGAGCAAGGATTGAAATTTAAACAAGATTAGATGAAATTGGAGTACTAATTTTTGGAGGTAAAATAAGGAAAAATAGGAGGTGTTTGAGATTCTAAAATAATATAAAAACACATCACTCTATCTTATGTGTTGGGCTTAAATTTGGATTGAAAGAGGTTTAAGTATGAATGAATAATTTTTTTAGAAAGTTAGGATTAGATTTCTAGAGGTTGAGGTCTTATAGCCTGAGCCTACCTCATAACCTAAATCTAAATTTGATAGTAAAAATCAGTGACCTAAACCCAGCTATTGGAATGTAGGATCTAGACTTATCCCGATATAGATTAGGGAGCCAACTAACTAAATAAGTGCTTTTAATCTATGAGTCCAGTCTTTTATGCAAGAGTGGTAAGAACATTTAATTAAGTTTTGAAGAGATATGGCCAACATCTAGAACTGATCCTAATTAACCCCTTGACTTATTTGGGTAAATTGATGCTAAAAGTTAATGCAATTAAAGTTTTAGGCACTTTTAAATTTGTATTTAATGTAATGCATGCTAGTTAACTTGATAAATACTTAAATCAAAATGAAGCAATTCTAAAAAAGCTTAAAAATAGAATTTTCTCTAAAGATTACACAGATTCTCCTTGACAGATCTACACACTCACAGGCTAGGTAATCTTCCAAAACCTTTAGATGGGGAGGTGCCTAACAAAGGAGAGAAGGTGCAACAAAATGCTATGCAAACTCCCAACTATCCCAGTCTTACTTTTTAAAAGCATTAGAATTTTTATGTGAGCTTGAAATTTTTTAAATTTAAATTAAAGTAGAAAATGTTTTAATAATCCCTCATGGCTAAATAAAATATGGCATGCAAAATCACCAAAATACTAAGAAAAATTGGCAAATCTTAATCGCAGGAAAATCACATTAATTAATAAACAAATTAATTAAATTAATATTCAAATTGTAAGTCCATGTTGGATATCCAAATGAAAAGAAACTTTCCCTGAAAGAAAGATTTTCTTTTCTCTTTTGATATTTTAAATTTATCCAGGTTTGGATCTCTAAATGGATAAGAACTCTCTCCTGGAGAATGTTTTTTCTTCTTTGGATTCTAAATTAGTTTTTTATCCCATCTCAAATCACTTTAATATTATAACTCAATTGAAATTAAATTACATTGAATAAAATGAAAATCTATACTTAAACAACCTATAGGGTTATCCTAAATAGTTAATATTAAATTATCCCAAGTAGTTATATATTGAAATTAAAATAGTCAAACCAGCAACAGTTAGCCACACCCTTTTAATTTTTAAAAGGGGGACTTAGTGAAGTGAACACCTGTATAAATTTAATATTATAATTTTGACCATGTTTACTTTCAAATGTCCTCTATGAGAATGATCACCTACATAAGATTATGTAAGCATTGAAATTGCCCCTAGCGTAAAGGTAAATCTAATGCATAATTAACAATATAATAGAGTACATAAATTAAATAAACAGTCACAACAATCATTTAATTCTAACAACTAGTATATAGTGAAAGCTCAAAAAATCCAGTACACATCAGAAAGTAAACATTGGCCTGGGGGGGGAGTAAGTTGGTTATTTTTGAAACCTTCTTTAACAAAAAGAAAAATCCTCTTCTTAAAGCTTTTCAACATCTAAACTAAAAATAATCAATACAACGTAATATCAATCATAGTTTTTCAACCAAGAAGTTTTATCCAAAAATAAAAGTTGATAATAAAGTGCAAAAATAATAAAATTAGAAAGAACACACTAGATTTATAGTGGTTCGGTCCAACCTGACCTACGTCCACTCTGTAGAACCTACTGTTCAAGGTATTATCCTAAACCTTTAATGACTCTCCTTTAGCCCCCATAGCTAAGTACAGAAGTCTTTACAAAATCCCTTCCACCTTCCTCCGTGCAACGGAGTAGCCGAACCATTTGACACTAAAGAGATATTTTTCTTTCCAAAACTTTCCTCATGACGAACCTTGAATCTGATGGTACTAAGGTGCAAGCTTATTGGAGCAACTGTGTGAAATTCCCTCTACACTCCCTCAAAACGAAATCCAAGGATCTTCTCCCTCTCAAACTCCACCCTTTTTTCTCTTCCTTCTAAGTTCACTCTTCAAGTTTTATCTAGAAGAACAAAGACACAATGGTTGCCAAAGACACTTACCAATTGCCTTAAGAAAGCTTAAATATAGGGCTTTAAAAAACCCTAAAAAATTTATTCTATCTTCAAAGATCATCCAATATGATCTCATGATCGTCTAGTACGATGTGCTCAAATAGAGGGGTTTAAAAAACCCTATAAACACAATTATGGTGCTAAATATCATCTTGTATGATCACATGATCATCTAGTATGATGTACAGAATTTGACCTGATAGTCTTGGTCAATCTCTGGATAGTCTAAAATAATTAGTTCAAATTTGTATAGATCATCCAATATAATATTGGGGATCATCCTTGACGATTAGAAGAAAAAATTTAGTATTTCGTCTAGGACGATCAAGTATCATCCCATGCACCTCTTGGGCCGTCTAGTACAATCTACAATGACCGTCTTGAATATTTGGATTGAACAAATTAACCATAATTAATCCCCTAATCATAGGATCAATTTAGGCATAATTTTCATAGATAATCCAATACGACATACATCATCCTGGATAATTTGATTAAAATATGAAATTCAAAATCAAGCCTAAATTATAATTGGCGACTATTTTTCATGATCATAACTGATCATCCATTATGATAAAAATAGTTTAGTATGATTAGTTCAAAAGATAAACTTTTGGTTTAAACTCAATCTCACTCCCCCTGATTGTTTGTGTGCATGATCACCAAGCTAACACACACCCTTACAGGACTTAACGCAAGAAATAAAAAATATATCAATGAATATTACAAATTTTTTATAGTATAACCTATTATACCCAATCTTGAGCCTTGAATCTTTATTGGATGGTGCATGACATTCCTAATATATTAGTATACACACAAACAAATATATAGTATAAAAATATAATTAGACAAAAGGATGAGAGCCATAATATTTGTTATCATAAAAAAAAATAAAATCATGAGCTCAAGTTGCAACAATCTCATTCTTTTTGATGATAAAAAATATTATAGGTTGAATTTATAAAATAATAAATATTTTCTCTTAATCTCCCCTCACTAAAATAATTATATTAAAAATAAGGGAAATAAAAAATAGTTTCTTTTTTTTTCTTTTTATTTTATATAGAAAAAATAAAAAAAAACTTTTTGGAACCCAAACAAACGATATATTAATGCAAATACAAGATGAACATAAACAACTTAAATACAAATACAGCCAGTCAAAAACATTCTTCCCCTTTGACATTATCAAAAGAAATGGAAACAAAAATAAAATAAAATGAAACACACATAACAAACTCTGATATGGTGGATGTGATGTTAATATTTAAGAAGAATAAATTAGTTCTAGCAAGTTTTCTTAAAATGAGAAAGCTACCACTTGATTTTATTCAAAAATATAGTTAGAAATGAATTGACCGCACTAAGATTCATAAAAGTTGAAAATTTAAATTTTATTAACCCTAGCTCACGGTTCCTGCATGTTAAAATCCTTTTTAAACAAAAAAACTAATTCTTTCTTTTTTTGAAGAAATACAAATTGCATTAAATTAAAGAAAAGAACTCTTAATACAATCTAAAAAAAAAAAACTGGAAGTTCCTAAACCAAAATGGACAGGAACCTTATAATTGAGCATATTTGTTAAAATAAAACTATCATAAATGAAATGAGACCAACTACTTCCCATTTTAAAACCCTTGGGGTGGAGGGGATACCAATTAATATTAAACAACCTAAAAGGTTGGTTAGTATCCCAGAATTCTCAACTGGTTAAAAAATAAGTAGTAACTATCCCAAAAACAATTAGGATAATTTCATAAAACAAATAGAAAACTAAAACAAAGTAAAAACAACTAAAAAAGAAAAAAAATGTCATTAAAATTCCAAACAGAGCCTAAAGGTCTTCAAGTAGGCTTCTCTAAAATAAGCACGTATCATCCATTGCATTCTTCTGAACCATAATCTCATCATTTGAATCAGTTTTATACCAATTTCGGTAGATGAGGAAAATGCTCCTATCAAGGGAACTGAAGTAATTCCTGAACATAAGCTCAGCCATCAAGTACTAGAAAGAAAGTTCCTTCCTACTTCTTGCTATGACAAATAATTAATTTTTTTTAATTATTACGTTATTGTATATTTATAATTTTTTTGTACTTGTATTATTTAAATTGTTGTGCTATTTTATATTGCTAATATTTTATAAATTTTTATGCAGATGGATTCAAGTGATTATTGTCAAAGAGGATTAATAAAGAATATATTTTGTAGGCGCAGCAAGAAGATTACTATTTGCTCATCCAGCAAGTCTGTACGTATTGAGGGCACCTCTTCATCTCAGCCTACTACTCAGAGTCAGCCTAGCCCGCCTTTACCTGCTCTTGCAGACACTAGCCTACCATTCTACTCATCAAGCCCTCACTTAACTTCATCGGACCTAACGCAGACTACTCCTTTCGACCCCTACTTCCCACCACCACCTTCTCATGGTGTCTATCCTACATATTTGCCATATTCATATTCGCCATATGTCCCACCACCTGCTCAGCCCTCTACAACATCACCTTAGCTCGCTACAACACCACCTCAGCCCGCTACAGCACCACCTCAGCCCACTACAACACCACCTCATCCCGTTATAGCAAAGCAGGCAACAAAGGGTCGCATGTTGATTGAACCTGATAGTGACACGTAAGTACTAATTTTATTTCAGCCATGCAAATAAAATTGAATTAATTTTTTTGACAAGTAATATATTTCTTTCAAGTTTCATCCATCAAAGGAGCCAACACATAAAATACAGGATATAATATGGAGTTGAAAGTCCTAAAAGAATGCAGAACATGTGGTTTAGAGAGTTTGAGGTTTATTATTATATAATTTTTTATATTATATGTAATTTACATAAGCTAAACAATTTATTTATTCTTTATTGTATGTGTTTAATTACAAAAAGATTTTAGTTGGCTGCCACAACATAATGATAAAATCAGAAAGAATTTTGAGAAGCATGGCTTGATTCTCATGCTAGACATGTTTACTGATATTAGAAAGGCAGGCCAGTGACCACTCTAGATTGGTGAGGGTATATAGGCAGAGTTGAGCAGTACTTGGGGTAGCCTAGATTATACCAGGAAGAGGGATCAAAATAGACAGAATAGAGCTTCTGATGTTAGGGGCTTGGGTAGTTCCCTTCATACAGGGGGTTCTGTTCCTCATACTGAGCATAGAAGACGTTTGGTAAGGAAATTTAAAATATTTAATAATTTACTTTAATTAGAATACTAACATATATTTTCATAGAAAAAGGTGCTGGGTAGAGAACCGACTCCTGCTGAATTGCAAAGTTATACCCATAAGCCGAAGGAGGACCAGCAATAGGTTGATGAGCGAGCGAGGAAAGCTTATGTAAGTATGTAAGTTTCATTTTTGTGTTGTTATGTATAAAATGCTTAAATTTTTAGTAACTTTCATAGATGGAGTACACACGGCTTTGAGAAGGTCATGCTATAGTAGGTGAAGGTTCTTCTGTTGGATCAACAGAATATTCTGACTACCGCACTTGGCAGCAAGCGGTAGGTGGAATACAACACGACAGAGTATACGGGTTAGGCTTGCAAGTCTATACATATAAAGGGAAGACATCTAGTGGCTCCAGTTTTTCATCTAGTACACAGGACTCTTTATATACCCAATAGATAGCTACCCTTACAGCCAAGCTAGAACAGGTACTAAAAGTACAAACTAATTGACAGATGCAAATGCAGCAGCAACAGCAAGCTCAAAGTTAGAAGAAATGTGAAAGATGAGGGAGCAGCCGAGTAGTGGGAGGAGTACATCATCAGCTGAGGATGAAACTGAATCAGAGTAGATGTTATTTATCTATTTTATTGATGTAGAAATCTATTTCTATTTATTTTTTGTCATGTTTATATATGTGTTGTTTGAACATCTTGTTTTTATTTATTATGTATATTTTTAGTTATTTGTTGTTTGGACATGTTTAATTAAGTAATTGGTGATGTTCTTTATCAGAATTTGATGTATAAATGCATATTGTATTGTTTATATGTGTTCTTTTATACAGTTTTTTTTTTTGTGGAAATCACTTTGTAAATAAATGAAGGTTTTTTTTATGCTTCAGGTTTCTGGCGAATATTCTGCCGGAACCATGTCGGTAAGATGATATGTCTGTTCCGGTGTTAGATCCGACGGAACTGCTGGCAGTTTTTTTTATGGTAATGTTCGATTGTTATGAAACCATCATCTTATCTGTGACTGAATATCCACTGGTATGTACGACGGAAAGGCTCACAGAAGAGAAAATAATAAAACGTTAAGATTTACAAATATTCCGCCGGAAAGACTGCTGAAAAATATTTCCAGCGAAAATAGTACGCCGGTTAAAATTTTCGACGTGTGATTTACCAACAGAGGATATTTGACCGGAAATCCACCAGAAACCAATAATTTTTGCCCAATTCTGTTGTTACAAGTGGATTTAGTTCGCTGGTATTTGCTTCTTATCCTGTAGTGTATCAATAGATGATTTATCATATGAAGCTCCTTGTGATGTCATTTGGATCATAATTGGAGTTAGGGAGCTTATTGAACTCTGCAAAGTACTGCACAAGTCAATTAATTGTAATCCAAGCTTATAATTTCTTAGATGATTATTGTTCAGTGATTTTAACCAATGATTGAATTGTAGATGGTGATTGAAGTTTGATTGTATGTTTATTGTAGGGTTGATTAATTATGAATCAAAAAGCTGTAAAATAAGTGATTGTAGGTAGGATACTTGACAATTGGATGATTGTTAACCATGAGATTAAAAATTAAGGGTTTGGTAGTTTTTGGTGATCTCACACAAAAATGAGATCAGTAAATGGACCCTCAAAAGGTGTGATGAACTCGAAGAGTAAATCACTCAGGTTAGCATTAACTAAAGTGATTAAATAAATCTAGTGGGTGAAGACTTGATTGAAACATGAATTTTCAAACAAGCAAATGCAGGGCCTAACTAAGAGCTCAATTCTTAGAGAGGGAAATTTAAACTTTAAATGAGAGATCAATAATGCAAATCAAGAATAAATATTGAGATTATGATTTTTCATGATAACAAAATATTATTATTCAAATTTTATTGTTTCTCCTAGGATAAATTGGATATTTTTCTGTGTACTGACATTTTAGAAAAATTATTTTCTACTTTAGATTGTTGAAGACTTCAAGATAAGGTATAATAAGATTTCATGTAATAGAGTCTGTATATCTCTATTTTTATTTCTTGAGCCTCACATGTGTGATTATAATTGAATAACCATGCACACACACTCAAGGGGAGAGCGATAAATTTTCTTAATACTAATCATGCTGTATGAATTCTAAACATACTGTATAATTTGAAATATTTTTCCTCCAAAATATAGTTAATCCAATGCTTGAATTTTTTAAATGTTTGTACTATACGATGTAAAGTCATACAGACGACTAACATAATATGAAATTAGGTTTATACCAGATCATACCAAATGAATACATTTATTTTTTAACTATTCATACAGTACGATCTAAATTCTTACAGATGACTGACAAAGTACAAAATTAAGTTCATACATGATTGTACCAAATGAGCACATTTATTTTTGAATTCTTCATATAGTATGATCTTAATTCGTACAGATGACTCGCAATATAAAAACTAAGTTTGTACTAAAAGAAGCTATGATTTATTGAATTGTTCATATAAGATAATCTATGATTGTACAGTACAAATGTAGGATTGTTCTCTTGAAAAATTTAGTTTTTAGATGGTTTTTTCATGTTTCTTTATGAAGGGTCCTAAAATTGTCTCAATTATCTTTTATTTTTAAGTTTCTCTTGAGAAGGACTATTGAGAGTGTATTTGGGAGAAATTTGGTGAGTGAAGAGTGAATGATCTAGTGAAAGGGAGTTGTGAGAGATTTACAAGGTTGACCAAAGGGAGGATCTCTTTATCTTCTTCAAGTTCTACCCAACTTCTTTGGAGGCTCTTAAGAGGAGATCTTTAAGATTGGATCAAGGTTCTCTGCCTTTACTAGGAGGATGATAAAGGACATGAAGGTACGTTGCCATCAATTGGAGAGCATAAAAGGTAATGATTCTCTGCCATCACTAGGATGGTGAAAAAGGATGTGGTGGTAAGCTATCATCACTTGGAGAGTGTAACAGGAGACGGTTCTCTGCCATCACCAGGAGGATAAAAAAGGATGTAATGGTACACTGCCATCACTTGGACAATGTCAAAGCCGATGGTTCTCTACTGCACCGGGTAGGTAGAATAGAGTTTGTAAGGGCTTCTCCGCCTATCTGTTGGGGCAAAAAGAAGAGTCACTATTATTTAGTGCAATATCTATAGAAGTCTCTAGGAAGTGGATATAGGTCAAGTTGGATTGAACCATTTTGAAATTTGGTGTTCTTTTATTTTCTTTAATTATTCTTGCTTTTTTTTCATTTAAAATTTTGTGGTTGAAAAATATTCTATTATAATCATTTATGTAAATAATTGTATGTTTTAGGATTAATGATTTAATTTTATAAAAGGATCTAAAAAGGTATTAAAAAATGAAATAAATATTTTTTTAAAAAACCAATTAACCCTCTCTCCCTATTGGTTAGCCTTGGGACAGTTCTATAAGGTCTAACAACCTATATGAACTTTCAATCAATTCCAACACAAAGGTGGATACTCGAACGGGAGATCGATTACCAAGCAAATGAATTTAAGACATGATTGAGAGATCATTTTTCAAACTAGGAGATTTAAATTTTAAATGGAAAGATAGATACCCAAATTAGAGATCGATTCCTCAATGAGTAATTTAAGACCTGACAAAGAGATCAAATCTCAAATAGAGATATTTAAACTTTGAATGGAAGATTAATTCACAAACAAAGATGAATACAAGAATGGGAGAAAAATTTCCAAATGAGGGAATTTAAGACCTGACTAAGAAATTGATTCTCATATAGGGAAATTTAAACTTTGAATGGGAGATTGATTTATAAACAAAGATGAATACCTGAATGGGAGATCAATTCACAAATGAGTAAATTTAAGATCTGACCAAGAGATCAATTCTTGGACAAAAATATTTAAACATTGAATGATATATTGGTTCCCAGATAAAGATGGATACTAGAATGGGAGATTGATTCCCAAATAAGTGAATTTAAGACTTGACTAAGAGATCGATTCTTGGATAGGAAGATTTAAATTATGAATGGGAGATAAATTCTCAAATAAAGATGGGTAACTAAATAAGAGATTGATTCCCATATGAGTGAATTTAAGTAAAAGAGGAGTTGTAAGAAGACTACTTCAATGTTTGAGAGTTTTCGAAAAGTCTAAAATAAACATTAAGGAATTACATAATCCATAAGCTTTGGTGAAGATCTTTGGACCCAATTTTACCATATGGACCCGGTTTACTTATTTAGTGTTAATGGTGTTGGCAACTTAAACTTCAAGATTTATTTTATTGAAAAATTCTTATAAAACTTAAGATTATTATAATACTTATTAAGACATCATTCAATTATAGGTAACATAGGATGATCTCCTTTATAATATATCAACTGATAAGAGTCTCCTTGATAGACTTTCTCCACCAAGAATAAACCTTCCCATGTAGGTTGAAATTTACCACCTATCCTTTTATGAGCAAAAAATGGGTCTTCATAGAACTAACACAAAGTCATCTACTTGGAAGGTTTTTAAAAGAACTAATTTATTATCAGCTTGGATCATTTTAGCTTTATACAACTTGAGATTCTATTGAGCTTGCAGACGCTTCTCTTCCAAATTTTTGAGCTCTTATAATTAGAGATTAACATTTTAGTATGATGTTATCTTGTAATTTACTAAAACTCTAAGTGAAGGTAATTGCACTTCCAAAGGAATTGCATCTTCTGCACCAAAGACTAAAGTATACAAAATAGATTGCATTAGAGTTTTAAATGTGGTCTGGTATGTCCAGAAAGCTTCAACCAACATCTCATACCCCTGACGCTTATTATCATTTAACATTTTTTAAAAATCTGAATTAGTATTTTATTGAAGACCTCAGTCAATCCATTTTTCTTAGGGTAATTGTTGATAGTATCTCCAATTGATGTTGTGACATTTAGCAAAATTATTTATCTTTGAACTTTTGAATGAAGGACCGTTATCTAAAATAATTCAGTGAGGAAAATTGAATTTGTATACAATATTTTTTTTTTTGAAGAATTTTATAACATGATAAGCTTTAACTTCTCTCAAATAAATTTTCAGTGCCCATTTTAGTCTATAGCTGTTAATATAAATCTAACACCTTTTGAGGATGGAGGATCTATATTTGTACCCCTACATTCAAATGGACATGATGTAATGTTTGAATGTCGGAAATTTAGTAGATGATGTAAAATTACTTCATACATCTGACATTGATGACTATGACACGCAACACTCAAATAGTTATTTATCATCGATGGCTAGTAATATCCTATTCATTTGAGTTTCATCTTTATTTTTGGCCTGCATTAATGCACAACACACAATCTAGCATGCACTTATTCTATGATCTTTTGTGCTTCTAATTTATTTAAATATCACAACCATATCTGATCAAATGATCTTCTATATAAGGTTTCATTAATCATAACATAGGACAACAATCTCTTTTGACTCGATCTGCCACTAATCTGTCATGAGGGAGCTTATTTTCTCATAAATATTCGATGAAAGGCTTTCTCTAATCCACCATTTCATCCTCTATTGCTAAAATAATTTTCATATTAGTTGATAATTTTCTATTTATATTTTAATAATTAACAGATGATAATATTTGACTATCATGTATTTCTACTGGAATTAAATCCCCTTTTTGGCAAGCTAGAGATTTGGCTAGTTTTATTAAGTCATCTGCTATAGAATTCTATCCATAGGGAATCTTGTATAATGTCTAATTCATAATTTGCTCTAACAAATGCATCGTATAGTGATGATAAGGAATGAAAGTTTCTTTCAACATTTTCTAAATTTCATCTTCCTAATTGATCACAATTTACAAATCTCCAAAGATTTTGATTTTTTTTCATTTCATTTAAAATTGTCAATTCTAAGTCAGTAATCAATGCCTCATACTCAGTGTTATTATTTGTTTAAGATTCTGAAATATGGTTAGAGTAGTACATAAAACTTTTTATTAGGTTTGTTGAATATTATACCAAGTCCAACTTTCCTTGGGGAAATATCCTAGGCTGCTCCTTGTTGACTAGAAGTAGTACCATCAAAATAAAATTTCTAGATATACTTTTCTTTTGATTCTAATTCCATAATTTGTTCATATGATAGTTCATCATTTATCAGACAATTATCCTACATAGCATAAGCTGCTAAGAAGTTTGCAATGGCTTGTATTTTCACGGCTCATAAAGGGATGAATGTAATCTCAAATTATGATAAAATCATTAACCATCAAAATAATCTTCCTAAGAGCATTGATCAAGTCATCAAATGTTACAGTGGGTTTACTGTTGATATCAAATTCACTCTATTGCATTGTGTGCAATGCCTAAACTTTTGAATGGAAAATATCATGGAAAATAATGCTTCTAGATTGGAGGGTAATTTACTTCAGTAAGAAATAAACTTCTACTCAAATAATAAAGTACATTCCATTTTTCTTCCTCATTAGCTTGAGCTAATAATATGTTAAAGATTCATTTAAAGCTGTCGTATGTAGGATTAGTGGCTTTGCTAAAATAGGAGCTACAAGCACTGAGGGATTTGATAAATATCATTTTATATTGTAAAATGTTTTTTTTGGCAATTCTCATTCCATTGAAATAGAGCATGTTTCTTGCACAATGTTGCAAATGGTTGCATCTACTTAAAAGATTTAATATAAATCTTCTAAGGTATGCTAATCTACCATATAAATATCTCAATTTGGTATGTCTTTTAGGTAGAGGCGTTTCTATTATTGCTATAACTTTATTCAGATATTTTTTAATTATGCAGTGTTGAACTATGAAATCTAAAAAAAAATTCTAAAGTGAGCAGAAAGCACACTTTAAATGTTTCATTTTTTAATTTTATTAGAGTAATCTTTGGAAATAATTTGCAAGTCATATAAATGATCATCTCTTTTGAGACTTTTAATGACTAGATCATTGATATAAGACTCCACCTAGTGGTAAATGAGTTCATCTAAAATCCGTATAATTACTCATTGATAATTTTCTCTGGCATTCTTTAACCCAAATGACATAACTTCGTAGCAGTATATCTGTATTAACATTATAAATGTTAAATATATTTTTATCTTCGAGATCCATTTTGATCTAATTGTATCCATATGAACTAGACATAAAAAAATATGTCATGCAAGGAAGAAATATCTACCGTGAGTTCTTGTATTAGAAAAAAAAAAACTTATCTTTAGGATAAGCTCTATTCATTTCTCTAAAATCAGTACAAACACCTATATGATCATTCTTTTCCTTGATTGGGAAGATCCTAGCAAAATAAGTTAGATATTTATCTTCCAAAATAAAGCCAACATCAATTAAATTCTTGACTTAGGCTATGACTTACTTATTGATGTCGAGTCGTATCCATCAAGGAGCTTATTTTACTAGAATCATCTCTGGTTGGATTGCCAACATGTGAACTACTATGTCTAGAGATAATTTGGGCATCTCTTCATAACTCCAAGGGAATGAGCCTTTGAATTCATATAATAATTCGATCATCTTGCTTACTTCATCTTCATTTAATAAAAATCTTATAAAAATCAGATTAGTTCCTTTGTCGGTGCCCAAAGTTATTTATTTTAGATTGTTGATTGTAGATTTAATCTCCTCTTCAAGTTCAAGAGATGCATCCCTAACTTAAGAGTCATCCAAATCATATGAAATTTCTAAACAATGTTCATTAAAAGGATTAATGCTCATTGAAAGAGACTGTCAGACTCTATATTATTTGATATAACTAAGCAATACTCATCATCATTATCAAATGAATGTAAAGTAGCAAAGCCAACACCCTATCTTGATGCATATTTATTGTATTTTGTACTCCATAGGTGTTCATATTGTTGGACTTCGCCTCTACGCCAATTTGATTGTGCTAAATTTTGATTAACGAATTTATTTATACAATTCAAGTACCATTTAGAATAAAGTTATATTATCTCATCCATAAATTAATCATCGAGGGTTACATTGATTTTTGGGAATTTACTTGTTGAAGGTATAAAGATATTGGGTTTGCAATATGGATCTAAAAGAAGCAAGGTTTTCACCTCCAACCTCTTTGTCTCATTTAGAGATAGTAGGGTTAAGATAATATTTTTTCACATAACTTTTTAATTTCTCCATGGTAGACAAGTCTGAATTTTCTTCACTAGTGACTTGGACCATGTTCTCGTCGCTATCAATTTCTATAAAAATCTAAAACATAGGTTGATTAATAAATTTCAAATATTCAATAATCTTTGGATCTTGCTAAAACACAAGACTCTTGATATTAACTAGATTCCAAATTGATATGTATTAAAGGCTCCCTTACTTGCTTATATTGCTCTTCATTTTCTTACATCACTTTCTTTTGGCATCCTCGACCTTTTCATTTATATCATTGTTCCATTCTATCACCTCTTTGTGCCATTACTTGCATATATTACTATTCATATTTGTCTTCATTTTATTTTCCTTTAATTATTTTCTTCTATTTAAGGTAGTTTGATATTTTTAGAGAAAACAATCTACTTGTTTGACAGATAGTATGAAGCATCTTTGTATATATCAACTTCATGGATAAAAAATGGTTTCAAATCACCCTTAATATAGTGTTATATTCCCTCTTGAGAGTATTTGATATACTACTGAAGGGTGGAAGTCACCATTATGTATTCATGGAGCGAGGGTCTATCTAGAAGAGCGTTAAAAGATGCTTCATAATCTATTATATGGAATTTTGATGTGTTTTTTAGGGTATCTATTTCTAAAAGTAAGGTTATCAAACTCAAAGCTCTCGTGCTTTTCTCGTTGAATCCTTGCAACAACATTTTATCAGAACTAAGTTTTCAAGTATCCACTTTCAAATATGTAGAGTCATAATGTTGATCGGTGCACCCGGATCAACAAGTACTTAAGATAATTTGAAATTATCTATATTTATTGAGATATACAATGGAAGTTTATGATCTGAAGTTCCCTATAGAAAATTTTCATATGAAAACGTGATTCTTAGGACAGCATTGAAGTATAATGCTTCTTCTGACTATGTTAATGCTAGATGAGCTATACAAATCTCTAGATCAAGTAAAGCTTTAACAAAGCCTCCCTCATTTATTTAGAAAGAACCATAACATCATAAATACTCAGTTTTGTAGGTAGTTTTCTAAGGTGAGTTAACACATTGTACTCCACCTAGGAATTTCTATACTCTCCAAATATGACTATTAAGCTTGTTGAGGTTAATTAGAAACTTCTCGATTATCTACAACTTATTTCCCTTTATCAGTAGTTGTAATTTGTGGAGGTAAAACTTTATGACTAGGAAGATTGACATGTACCACTTCTTCAGGAGAAGAATTTTCTCTAGGTTTTGGATTGTTGATTAATGATTGTCATTAAATTCTCTTCTGATGGACTATCTGAATTAACAATTTCTATTTTGTTATTGATAGGATCACCTTGCATTTCATATACAGATAAATCACTATTATAGTAATGTTGAAATTATTCATCTATGTCATTTATAGATGTTTCTTGAGAATTATTTTTATCATTATTTAAATTTTAATCCAATTATTTATTTTTAAAGCTTTGATTTGGAAAGATGCAATGAAATTAAAATTGTAATTTCTTTAGGAAAATTTCAAATTGTATTTTAAATTTTAATTCTAAAATCAAACATACCATTAGAAATGACACACCGCCTTATAAGGAGGAGATAAAATTTCCTAAAGGGTTTGGATTTAGAATTATAAATTTCATCCTTAATACCATATCTAAATTCCAGTAGGAACTACATATGACCCCTAGGGGTTAAAATGATGTTTGATCGAATATTTTACTATAATAATTTAGTTGTTTAATCTTTAATTTTATAATCAATTTCATGATAATAATCAATATATCTTCCCAAGGAAATAAAATATCATTTGTTATGAATCATTAGAATATGATGATAATGATCATATTTAATTTTTATTTTTCAAAAGAGAATTAATAGATTTCCTAAATTGATCTAGGGTCTTTAAATATTCAATAAAGCCAAGACTTTGTAGTTACTTATATCACAGGAAGGTAGAGTTTCCTATCAATGCTCTCGATTAAAATAATGGTAAAATTTTCATTTTTAATTTTCATGGAGTGATATCGAAGAATTAAGGTTAGATTTTTAACAGGGGCTGGAACAAGTTTGAACAATTATTTCAGAAGTAATAGAGAAAGAGTAGGAGGCTTTTTGGGATTATAAAATAATTCAAAAATTCCTCACTCTATCTTATGTGTTGTTCTTTACATATTGGGTTAGAGAAAATTTAAATCAAGTTGTCATTTTATAAGAATCTTGGGATTATATTCACAAAATTGGGGATGATTTCAAGTCTGCCACAGATCCTAAGTTTATTTTGAGCTCTAAACCATAGTGGCCCAAAAATAGTTAATAACAAACAAATTCTAACTTATCCCAGCCTTGATTGGGGAGCCAACTAACCACCTAATGCTCCAAAACCATTAGTCCAGTTTTATATAGATGTATAAAGCTGTTGTTTAAGTTTTGAGGAATTAGAGATGACATTTAGAGAGTGTCCTACATGGCCCCTTTACTTATGCAGGGTGATTATGCTTGAATGTAATTAAAATTTTAATTCTTTAATTAGTTTCTAATGCTATACATGCTAATTTACCTTGTTTGCATAATTTATATGAAGAAGTTTAAAATTTTGACTTAGAAAATAAAATTCTCCATAAAGATTGCACAACATCCCCCTTATATAGAATTATATCTTAATAGGCTAGGTAGTCTTCCACAACCCACAGGTGGGGAGGTGTCTAAAAGGAAGATAAGATTTTATATGAATGCGTGAGACCCTTGCTGAGTCTGAGCTTACCTCCTAAAATCATTAATCTTTCTTTGTTGACCTAAAATATTTTATTTAATTATTAATAGAAAAAATTTAGTCGTTAAAGAACCTAATCGCATCCAGGTTAAAAGAAAAGCAACATGCAAGAGTATGAAACCTAAAAGATTATGAAACTCCTACTATGAAGAAATAAACATAGCAATTAAATCATATAATCAAAATAAATCAAATAGATGTAAAGTATATACGTTAAATGCCACTTAATTATGACCGAGGGTGTACAAAAATTAAAAGTTGGTGGATACCACTGACAACAACTTAGATTCTAATCCTAGCAATGATGAAAGTAATTTTAAAATGAGATATTTCTGAAGTCTACATTTCATTGTCTTCCACCCCTCTGCGGGCTCTTTGGATTCATCGGGATGGGTAATTTAAAGGACTCCTCCCCGAAGGGGTGTTTCAATCCTCTTTGGAATTTGGAATCATCCTAATTTGAAGGACTAAAGAATGGAACTCTCCCCTAAGGGATGTTTCCTTTCTCATTTTTCTTTACATTTGATGGGTAATATCCCATTTTAAAATTTTAACTTTCATAACTCAATAATTTAAAATATATGCCAAAAATTTAAAAGACTCTAAATAGCCTGCATGTTATCCTAATTAATTATAATAAAAAAGTATCAAAATTATCCCAAGTAATTATATAATTTCATTTGCTCACATTTGAGCCAATCACAATCAATTGGCCATGATGTTTTGATTTTATGGTGGCTTAACAAGGTTAACACCAACAAAAACTTCATTAATTAAATTTTAATTTAGCCCCCTTTTCATTATAGCCTTGCATGAGTATGGCCACCAGTATAAAATCTTATTAATATCCAGATCATTCTTAACCAAGAAGAATCTATTGCCCATCACATCAGTTCATAAATAACATAATAAAGAATAGCACATCAAGAGGCATCACATTAATAAATTCATTACAACCAGCATGTAATGAAATTCATGAAAAATCTCAGCACACAAGTAGCAAAAAATGAAAGAATATTGGTCTAGCTTAAAAGTAGAAGTGTTTACCCTAAAACAATCATCTGAAGTATATATATCAGACTTTTTGGCTTTGATGTGTCCTATATTGATTATTGTTGATGTTTTCTAATGGTTTAATTAATTTGTTGTAGGCCATTGGGGATTTTAATTTGTATTTAAGTGTTAATGTTTTAATGTTCATTTTAGCATAAATTTTAAGTGATGAGTAATTGCTACCTTTGTTTACACTGGAGCTGTGAAGTTTATCTATCCTTCTTTGGACTACGTTAATTTTCTCATAGATAAGGTATAATAGGATTTCATATAATAGAGTCTATCTATCACTTTTTTTTATTTCTTGAGCCTAAGCAAGTGTGATTATAATTGAATAAGCATGCACACACACTTAAGGGGAGAGTGATAAATTTTCTTAAGAGTAATCATGCTGTATGATTTTTATACATACTTTATGATTTGAAATGTTTTTCCTCCAGAATATAGTTAATCAAATTCTTAAATTTTTTAACTTTTTGTACTATACGATGTAAAGTTATACAGAAGACTAATAGAATATGAAATTAGGTTTATATCAGATCATACCAAATGAATACATTTATTTTTTAACTATTCATACAGTACAATCTAAAATCATACAGACGACAGACATAGTACAAAATTAAGTTCATACATGATTGACCAAATGAGCACATTTATTTTTGAATTCTTCATATAGTATGATCTCAATTCATACAGATTTGTGGCAATATAAAAACTAAGTTTGTACTAATAGAAGCTATGATTTTTTGAATTGTTTGTATCAGATAATCTATGATTGTACAGTACAAATGTAGAATGGTTCTCTTGAAAAAATTAGTTTTTAGATGGTTTTTTCACATGTTTCTTTATGAAGGGTCCTAAAATTGTCACAATTATCCTTTATTATTAAGTTTCTCTTGAGAAGGACTATTGAGAGTGTATTTGGGAGAAATTTCAAGAGTGAAAGATCTAGTGAAGGGGATTTGTGAGAGATTTATAAGATTGACCAAAGTGAGGATCTCTTTATCTTCTTCAAGTTCTACCCAACTTCTTTGGAGGTTCTTAAGTGATCTTTAAGATTGGATCAAGGTTCTCTGCCTTTACTAGGAGGATGAAAAAGGACATGAAGGTGCATTACCATCAATTGGAGAGTATAAAAGGTAAAGATTCTCTGCCATCACTAGGAGGGTGAAAAAAGATATGATGGTATGCTGTCCTCACTTGGAGAGTTTAACAGGCGATGGTTCTCTGCCATCACAAGGAGGGTTAAAAAGGATATAATGGTACACTGCCATCACTTTGACAATGTCAAAGCCGATGGTTCTCTGCTGCACCGGGTAGGTGGAATAGAGTTTGTAAGGGCTTCTTCGCCTTTCTGTGGGGGCAAAAGGAGAGTCACTATTATTTAGTGCAATACATGGAGGAGTTTCTAGAAATTGGATATAGGTCAAGTTGGATTGCACCATTATAAAATTTGGTGTTCTTTTATTTTCTTTAATTATTCCAGCTTCTTTTTTTTGCTTTTAAAATTTTGTGGTTGAAAAATATTCTATTATAATAATTTCTATAAATAGCTGCATGTTTTAGGATTAATGATTTAATTTTATAAAAGGATTTAAAAAGGTATTAAAAAATAAAAGAAATATTTTTTAAAAAAAACCAATTAACCCTCTCTCCCTATTAGTTAGCCTTGGGACAGTTCATTAAGGTCTAACAACCTATATGAGCTTTCAATCAATTCCAACACAAAGGTGAATACTCAAACGGAAGATCGATTACCGAACAAATGAATTTAATACATGATTGAGAGACCATTTCTCATACTAGGATATTTAAATTTTAAATGGAAGATGGATACCCAAATGAGAGATCGATTACTAAATGAGTAATTTAAGACCTGACCAAGAGATCAATTCTCAAATAAAGATATTTAAACTTTGAATGGAAGATTGATTCATAAACAAATATGAATACAAGAATGGGAGATCAATTTCCAAATGAGGGAATTTAAGACCTGACCAAGAAATTGATTCTCATATATGGAAATTTAAACTTACAATGGGAGATTGATTTATAAACAAAGATGAATACCTGAATGGAAGATTAATTCACAAATGAGTAAATTTAAGACCTGACTAAGATATCAATTCTTGGACAAAAATATTTAAACATTGAATGGGAGATCGATTCCCATGTAAAGATGGATACTAGAATGGGAGATCGATTCCCATGTAAGTGAATTTAAGACCTGACTAAGAGATCGATTCTTGGATAGGAAGATTTAAATTATGAATGGGAGATAAATTCTCAAATAAAGATGGATACCTAAATAAGAGATCGATTCCCATATGAGTGAATTTAAGTAAAAGAGGAGTTGTAAAAAGACTACATCAATGTTTGAGAGTTTTCAAAACGTCTAAAATAAACATTAAGGAATTTCATAATCCATAAGCTTTGGTGAAGATCTTTAGACCCAATTTTACCATATGGACCCGGTTTACTTATTTATTTTTAATGGTGTTGATAACTTAAACTTCAAGATTTATTTTATTGCAAAATTCTTATAAAACTTAGATTATTATAATACTTATTAAGACATAATTCAATTATAGGTAACATAGGATGATCTCCTTTACAATATATAACCTGATAAGAGTCTCCTTGATAAACTTTCTCCACCAAGAATGAACCTTCCCATGTAGGTTGAAATTTACCACCTATCCTTTGATGAGCAAAAAATTGGTCTTCATAGTGTTGCGGATCTATTTTCATGGTTTATGATTTTGATGATAACAAACACTCTTATTTCTCTACGACTTCCTTATCTACTGACAATTTAGGTCTGCACGATCAGACTGCAATTTGGAACCAGCTCAAGATTGGGTAGACTAGGTATGAGTCAGTTTGTATCCTTTTTTCTTTTCTTGAGTATATTGTATTTAGTGCGGCTCCTGATGCTTTGTAACTTGGAAGATTTTTGACTGTTCCTTAGAGTTTACTATTTTTGGTAACATCGTCCGGGACGATTTTATATCGTCCTGGAAGATCAGTTCAAAAGTAGAAACCATAATTAGAGCATCCTCATTAAAGCAGACGTCGTTATGCAAAAAACATCATCCTGGACAATTTTGTATCGACCAAGACGATAGGCTCAAAACAGAAAGAATCTGCCGCCAGATCTATTTAGGAATTACTTATTTTTGGACATCGTCTAGAGGATCGTCCTTATTTTTGGACATCGTCTAGAGGATCGTCTAGGACTATTAAATATCGTCCAGGATGATCCATGACAATTTTTCCAAAATTTCTCTGGAATTTAAGAAAAGTAATTATGACTTGATTGCATGATCAAATCATCCTGAACGATCGCAAAATCATCCAGGCCGATACACTGGACGATTGGACATCAAACAACTATTTTTCAGGGCGATGTTCTGGACGATATTCCACGATTTGTTCTAATTATCCAGAATGATATATTATCGTCTTGGACGATATGAACAAACTTCTTCTGATCGTCTCAAATCGTCCTAGCTGATTGTGCATATTTTGCACTGATCGTACAGGACAATATTAGTATCGTCCAGGATGATAAAGTCAACAACTTGCATTAATGAGCTCTTTTTGAGATCTTCTATTTAAGCTATGACATAACACTTGGTAAGTATATTTGGCAGCCATTATAGCTTCGTTCTTTTGTGGGAAACTTGAAGAGAGAGCTTGAAAGGGAGTAAGGAAAGGGTGGAGTTTGAGAGAGGGAGAAGATCCTGTGAGGGGGGACTCAAGGGAGTGTGGAGGGGGTTCCACACGGTTGCTCTGGCAAGCTCGCACCTGAATATCGTTAGATTCAAGGCTTGTCTCGAGGGAAGTTCACCTAAGAAGAAGATCTCTTTGGTGTCAAAGGACCCGGAGACTCCGCCGCACCGAGGAAGGTGGAAGAGATTTTGTAAGGGCTTCTCCGCCTAGCTGTGGGGGCTAAAGGAGAGACACTTATTTTAGTGCAATACTTGGAGGGTGCCTCCAAGGAGTGGACGTAGGTCAAGGTTTGACCGAACCACTATAAATCTGATGTGTTCTTTCCTTTATCACTTTCGTATTTAATTTCCGCATTTGGTTTTCTTTGTGGTGATATTTGTTTTGATTTGTGTTTTAATTGAAAGATATTTTTTACTAATTCACCTCTCTCTTTTAATTAGCTTTGGGCCAATTCATGGGGTCTAACATCCCTAATGAACTCTCAAGTGGTATCAAAGCAGTGTTCATAAAAATCTAGTTTTTAAAAGTTTTTAAATTTTGATCCATGGCTAATTTTTCATATCATAATATTGCGGAAGGTTATTCAATCAACATACCACCTTTGTTTGAAAATATTACATTTTATTTTTGGAAAATTTGCATATCTATTTTTTTGCAATCAATTGATTTTCGCATGTGGCATATGATTTTAACTGGTTATTCTTTACCGTCACGTATTATAGATGGAATTAAAACTGAAATTTCTTTTAGTCAATTGAATAGAGATGAACAAATCGATGCTCAATTGAATGCAAAATCTTGAAACTACTTTTTCTGTGCTTTAAATTCTGAGGATTTTATGTTAGTATCAACGTGCACTAGTGGTAAGGAAGTTTGGGATAAACTACACATCATATATAAAGGCACTAGTGAAATCAAGCAATATAAGTTGAATATGTTAATGCTTGATTTTGAACTGTTTTCCATGAAACCTTATGAGACGATCTTAGACATATATACTAGGTTTATTCAAATTGTGACATCATTACATGCTTTAGGAAAAGAATTTTCAAAATTTGAAAAAGTTAACAAAATTCTTCGTTGTCTACTGGATAAGTTTGATGCTAAAATTGTTGCTATTTGTGAATCAAAAAATTTGAATGATTATTCTATTGATAATTTGATTGGGTCACTCATTGCCTACGAGCAAAGTTTGGGTCAAAGACTTGTGGATGCAGGTGAAATGATTATTCTAAAAGCTAAATATACAAAAAAAGATAGCTTAGTTGGCGACGAATGCAATGACTTGTCATGCAAATCAAAAAGCTCTCCAAAGCATAAGCATATACAAAAGTGGAATAAAGGTAAAAATGGTAAGGATGTTAATATTTCTTCTAACGTTATTTGCTTTCGTTGTAGGAAGCTTGGTCATATGAAAAATCAGTGCCCTAATTTAAGAATTCTTCCAGCAAAAGAAAAGGATAAAGTGAAGCAAATTTTAAACTAGGGAGATAATGAAAAGCAAAAAATCTCCTGGGCAGACCTGGTTTCTAAAGCATCGGACCAGGAGAAAGATAATGGTTAAAAACCTTGTTTGTGTGTTTATGTTGTGCTTTGTTTTTAGTTATTTTCTTTTTTTTATTTGTTTTGTTTCGATTTTTATTTTGTGTTTTTGTTTTTGTTTATTCTTTGAATTTTTTTGTTTCGTGAAATTTTTTCTCTGATCAACACACACATTAACTTTTTTAAAAATAAAAAATCTTCTTCCTATTTTTATTAAATCTTTGGTAAGTTGTGATTGACTTCTCTAAAATAGTCAAAAGAAGGGAACTCATGATTTTGTTTCTCTTTCTCTCTTCTTAAGAATGTTATTTTACTTTTGATTCAAAATCTTCATTATATTTTAAATTGGATTTTGAAACTGGTTTTTTTTCATCTCCCTACATTTTTTCTATCACATAGAAATCTTTTGAAAGATTGTTGAATCCACCTTAAAATTTTCTTAATCAAGTTGTTCGTGTTGTCAATAATTTGGGTTTACTTTAGTTTTGAAAATATAAGAAAGAAAACATTTTTTTTAAATAATAATAAAAAAGTGGCCAATGATGCCAAACCAAAAGATGAGCAATGAAGCCAAATTAAAAAAATAATAATACACAAAGTGTATTAAAAATCAAAGATGCTCAAAGAGCTATTCGAGTAATAAAGGGCATAAAATGAGCCCACAAAAAATATGCTTATTTTTTCTTATACTACTAAAAGCCTAAGAAAATCCTTTATATGTTCAAAACTTGTGCTTGAAAATCTTGGTTCCTGATTCATCAATTCGTGCAGTGATCTTCTATTAGATATGTTTTATGAAAGGAGTTTTAAAAGTTAATGTTTCTTTTTCCCGTTTATTCCTTGATTTGGATATTAGATTAAAAAGTTTTTGATCCTTTAGAAGAACTTGAGTTGGGATTATCAAACTCTGTATTTCTAACCTTTTCTAGGCTATACGTTATCAATACAATTATACTAAATTTTTGATTAAAACCAAGATGTAACTTTCACATTTTAAGAATATTTGTTTTGTTCACAAGATCAGAGATTGTTTCTGTCTTTTAATCGTTTTATTTTTGTGCCCCTTCTCTCGTTAATAATGTCAAAGGGGGAGAATGTACTGTTGTTGAATTTTTGTACTGTTGTCAAATTTGTATCTTTTTTCCTTTCAAAAAAATTAAAAACAATAAAAAATATTTTTATCTCCCCTTTTTTTAAAGTGTTATTCTAGTGAGGGGGAGATTAGGAGAAAATGTTCCTTTTTGAAAATTCAAATTGTAGTGTTTGCCATCATAAAAAAGGGGGAGATTATTACAGATATATTTTCATGATTTATGATTTTGATGATAACAAATACTCTTATTTCTCTACGACTGCCTTATCTACTGACATTTCAGGTCCACACGATCAGACTGCAATTTGAAATCAGCTCAAGATTGGGTAGACTAGGTCTGAGTCAGTTTGTACCCTTTTTTCCTTTCTTGAGTCTATTGTATTTGGTGTGGCTCCTGATGCTTTGTAACTTGAAAGATTTTTGATTGTTCCCTAGAGTTTACTGTTTTTGGTAACATCGTCCAAGACAATTTTATATCGTCCTGGACGATCAGTTCAAAAGCAGAAACTCTAATAAGGGCATCCTCATTAAAGCAGCTGTCATTATGCAAAAAACATTGTCCTGGACGATTTTGTATCGGCCAGGATTATATGCTCAAAATAGAAAGAATCTGCCACCAGATCTATTTAGGAATTACTTATTTTTGGACATCGTCCAGGACTATTAAATATAGTCCAGGATGATCCAGAACAATTTTTCCAAAATTTCTCTGGAATGTAAGGAAAACAATTATGACTTGATTGCACGATCAAATCAACCTGAATGATCGCAAAATCATCCAGGCCGATACGCTGGACGATCATAGAAAGATTAATGATTTTAGGAGGAGCTCAGACTCAGCAAGGGGTCTCACGCATTCATATAAAATCTTTACTTCCTTTTAGGACACCTCCCCACCTGTGGGTTGTGGCAGACTACCTAGCCTATTAGATATAATTCTATATAAGGGGGATGTTGTGCAATCTCTATGGAGAATTTTAATTTTCTAAGTCAAAATTTTAAAACTTCTTCATATTCAATTATGCAAACAAGGTAAAATTAAGCATGTATACATTAGAAAACTAATTAAAGAATTAAAATTTTAATTACATTCAAAGCAAATCACCATGCATAAGTAAAGGGGCCATGTAGGACACTCTCTAAATGTCATCTTAATTCCTCAAAACTTAAACAACAGCTTTATCCATTCTATATAAAACTGGACTAATGTTTGGAGCATTAGGTGGTTAGTTGGTCCCCAATCAGGTTGGGATAAGTTAGAATTTGTTTGTTATAGCTAGTTTTGGGCCACTATGGTTTAGAGCTCAAAATAAACTTAGGATCGTGGCAGACTTGAAATCATCCCCAATTTTGTGAATATAATCCCAAGTTCAATAAAATGACAATTGATTTAAATTTTATCAACCCAATATGTTAAAGAACAACACATAAGATAGAGTGAGGAATTTTTGAATTATTTTATAATCCCAAAAAGCCTCTACTTCTTTCTCCATTTACTTCTGAAATAATCCTCTC